>NW_026927933.1:167500-311437 GCF_032062105.1 Saccostrea cuccullata
CACTAGTCACAACTTACAATCCTAAAAACCCAAATATTACACCTATCGTTCAAAATCTGAACGAAATTCTCAAAACGGATGAAGAAATGTCAAATGTTCTTTCAAAATTCAAGTTTATAAACAGCAAAAGGCAGCCCAAAAACCTCAGAAGAATACTCTGTCCTTCCAAAATAACGAAATCTACAAAATCCGTGACAAAGTGTAAAGATCCGCGATGTGGCACATGTTCTGTTTTAAGAGAAGGAACATCATTTAATTTCAAAGGAAAAGATTTCTTTATTAATTCAGACATGACATGTGAGTCCAAAAATTTAATATATGTTATTACTTGCGGAGGATGCAACCAATTCTACATCGGTGAAACGGGGACTACATTGAGAGCCAGAATTCGTGTGCATAAACAGCATATTCAAGTTCCTGAGTACCGTAAGATCAAACTCAGCGAACACATTGATAGGTGCGGACAAGGACAATTTAAAGTGTTATTTTTATAAACTTTTTCAAGACAATATAACAGAAAGAAGAGAAAAAGAGAAATATTTCATTCAAAAATTTAATCCCAGTCTTAATAGTTTGATTTAATTTGATTTCTGATAAAACTTTCACACAGAGTGTAACCTTTCGATGTTCTCCGGCTAAGAGTATAAACACATGTCGGATTTGGTTTCAAAGGTGTGAACAAACTGCAAGCATTTAATTGCCTGCTGTCAGATTCAATTATAGATAATGATTTTTAAAGTATTAATAGTTTTGTAAGACATTGCAGTCAGGATTAAGAATGCATTTGTAAAACGTCTGAAGATGTAATGAAAGCGCTAACGTTTTAATCTGTGTTGCCTTTTTTATTTTAATTTTACCTATATAAAAACCGGACACTGTGAAATTTTCAAATTTGGATATATATATATATATATATATATAAATGATAAAAAAAATGATAAGGCAACAATGTTAGTAAAACAATTGTAAAACATCTGAAGAAATAATGAAGAAAGCGCTTACGTTTTACTAACATTGTTGCCTTATCATATATATATATATATATATATATATATATATATATATATATATATATATATATATATATATATATATATATCCAAACTTTCATTAGAAAGTGTGTGCAGTTATGCTGTACCTTGAGGGAGAGTCAGACTGGTACTCCTCCATGACACCCTGTGTACATCTAAGAGGCAGAATGGGTCTCTCTATATCAGTTCTAGGAGGTAAGAGCTCAGGCTGTGTCTGTGTAGGCAGGGTCACAGGCTCAATCCCCGGGGGTGGTGGATGAGCATGTTGGCTCCCACCAGGTATAGAATCCCGATAAAATGGTGGTAAAGGTGGCGGTTTCAAAGGCTTTGTTTCCTCCTCATAATCAGGAACTTGGTTTGCACTGGAGCTTCAGGATACAGATACATAAAAGGGGTGATCAAAAAGTTCACAAATATATATGAAACCATATTTCAGATAAGAATTAAATTTGGCACACATACAATCATATAAATGTTCTATAAAACGCATATGTAACTACAGCCTACTCCGGATATATTGAAATTCAGGGGACCATACAAATTAATACAACATATCCATAATTCATTATCAGCAAAATCGTGAAGCCGCCATTTCTTCTTTTAATTAAAAGTGCAATCCCGATCTTAAGATAAAGAACAAACCTGAAACAAGAGATGTTTGTAAAACACTTATGCCCCCCTCCCCCCTAATTGGAATTTTTCCAAGTCCAAGGGGCATAACTCTGTCAAAAATGGTGCAATCGTACCCAAAACAGAACTTGGCCAAGATATTAATGTGATACATCTGTATACCAAATTTCATTTCAGTATGCGAAACGGTTGCAAAGAAAATGAGCAGGAACTGCAAATAATGGAATTTTTTTTAAGTCCAAGGGGCATAACTTTGTCAAAAATGGTGCAACCGTACCCAAAACATAACTTGACCTAGATAATAATTTGATATATCTGTATACCAAATTTCATTACAGTACATGCAACGGTTGCAAAGAAAATGAGCGGAAACTGCAAATAATGGATTTTTTTTTTTAAGTCCAAGGGGCATAACTCTGTCAAAAATGGTGCAACCGTACCCAAAACAGAACTTGACCTAGATATTCATGAGATATATCTGTATACCAAATTTCATTTCAGTATGCCAAACGGTTGCAAAGAAAATGAGCGGAAACTGCAAAAATGGATTCTTTTTAAGTCCAAGGGGCATAACTCTGTCAAAAATGGTGCAACCGTACCCAAAACAGAACTTGACCTAGATATTCATGAGATATATCTGTATACCAAATTTCATTTCAGTATGTGCAACGGTTGTGAAGAAAATGAGCGGAAACTAAATGGACCGACAGACCGACAGACTGACAGCAGCAAAGCAATATGCCCTCCCTTCTTCGAAGGGGGGCATAAAAATTAATTTTGTCGTCGTTTACCTATAACAATGTACAGATTACATGTAATATTAGTCTTTGAAAGTTTAAATAAAATTGTCTCTTTCTGTTGTATCGATAAGACAATCTTCAGCCTCATTTTTATTCCCCGAAAGCATTTACGTTTTGGAGAAAAATCACCATCTCAAACTGTTGAGTACTGCTGGACGCTGCATGTTATTTAATTTGAAAGTTAAATTTTTTCTAGATCTGTGGGGGTTACTTTATTGCCTTTAGCCTAAATACTTCCGTATTATATACATGGAAACAAAGAATTTAGCAGTGCATAATTTTATTTCGTAAAAGCATGCAGTATAAAAACACATAAGATGAAAACTTAATTATTCACACCTTTGTATATCAACTGGTCAGTCAGGCATAATTTCTGTCGCCAACTGTAACGACAGTCGCCAGGGAGTACTTCAATATAACCGTTATGAAAACAACTCATTATCACCTGTGGGGACCGATCAGTGGCTTCAATATAAGTACAATATTTCAATATAGACGATTTCAATATAACCATTATTTTAATGCAAAGAATATGACAGTCAAAACTGGGGATTTATTTTTATTTCAAAATAAGATGAATTTCAAAATAAGCAAGTTCAATATGGAGTAAGCTGTAGTAATAATTGTAACGGGGACTGTTACAGATGTTCCCAAAATGCTCCCCGACTCCCCTTTTTGACCAATATTCCTGTAAGTTTTTTTTTAATCTGCTAAGTATTGAATGATTTCATCAAGTAATTATATTAGCTACAATGATATCAACTATATGTCATTTAACGTATTGCATACACACGCACGTGCATGCACATGCAAGGTGATCATGACATGTTGTCTAAACCATTAACATATCTTTAAATTCTGAGAATCAATGAAAAATCATAAAAATATAAATGCTACCATTTTTCAAATAGATTGATCAATTTACGCAATGCGCGTTCCCGCACGTGCATGCATGCATGTCCTTACATTCAATTTTGATAGTAATGTAATGTAGGAATCCATTATACCTATTCGTATTCTAAATGTCATCCTGTTTTGTTGAGAGCCAAGAAAATTATAGGCATTTTAAGTTTCAGCCAATCAGATTGCAGCACAGGTGCATGCATATGCTTTTATAATAATTCTTTTATTCAATTCATGTGGTAGCCATTCATAATATATGAAAACATTCAAAATTTCAAAGGATTTTGTCAACAAGGCCAGCATTTTTTTTAATTTTTAAATTATCGAAATAAAAAAAGTCCCGTAGGAGGAGGAAATAAAAAAATAAAATAAAATAATTTTTTGGGATAAACTATCGACTTTTGTACATTCATTTTTGCTTCTTTTTTGTTGCTCTCATAACAGGTTCCTTGCCACTGGACACATAATGGTTACAATGAGGAATGTAGAACCTTTTTAATTGTTTATTTCATCATCTGCCAGTTGGAGCCATGCAGTGATATAAATTTTCTGATGCTGGTCAAAATACAAAATTAAGGGGGTTCTCTACAACGTCACAACATGGCATACTTCCGTTGAAAGGCCATTTTGGTCCCAAATGATCTGATTCACTAAACACCAATAAATCACCGAGCATAACACAACATTCGATTTTGTGGATGGAATGTACATTGTATCTTCTCGATGCAATGAGAGTACCATATATGTATCCTTTCTTTAAACATGAATTGTTTGGCAGTTTATTCAATTTCTACTCATTTAATTAAATTACATTAAATTTCATTTAATTATTAAAAAAATATAAACAACCTTATGAGAATAAATTTGAATTTTGGTAAAGAAAAAAATGATATAAAAACATGGCTTGTCCATATGCTAATTCATCCTTATGTGTAAAATCGCCATAAACTCCGAGGTTTTCGATTAAATTCGTTTTAAAAAAAATACAATAAGAACTTTTTATAATGCCATGGCTTGACATCTTTTTTCAATACTAGTGCAACTTTTAGTAAACGTTATTTAAGTACATTGTATATATAAACCAGAAGTCTCTGTCGAGACTGTAGCTCTACTGGTTTGTACTTATAACAAAGGATGAGAAAAGAAGCCATTGTCATTAGACCAAAACTGTAGAAGGAGTAGCATTTTAAAGGAATTTCACAGACATTTCTATTTTTAGTAACAATGGCAACACCATTCATCGAAATCAGTCTACTTGTGTGCCAGGTAATATTGAAATAAGACCAAAACTGTAGACAAAAGTAGAAATAGTAGTGTTTAAAAGGAATTTCATAGAAAATTCTATTTTTAGTAACCATGGCAACACTGTTTATTGAAATAAAAAAACAATGCACTATTTTATGTATCTTAGTGTAGTCTACTTGTGTGCCAAGTTATATTGAAATCAGATTAAAACTGTAGAAGGAGTAGCGTTTTAAAGGAATTTCACAGAAAATTCTATTTTTAGTTACCACAGCAACACTGTTCATTGAAATCAAAAACCGATTCATTATTTTATGCATCTTAGTGTAATCTACTTGTTTGCCAAGTTATATTGAAATCAGATCAAAACTTGAGGAAAAGTAGCATTTTAAAGGAATTTCTCAGAAAATTCTATTTTTAGTAACAATGGCAACACCGTTCATGGAATTCAAAAACCGATGCACTATTTTATGTATATTAGTGTAGTCTACCTGTTTGCTTATATTGAAATAAGACAAAAACTGTAGAAGGAGTAGCGTTTAAAAGGAATTTCACAGAAAATTCTATTTTTAGTAACCATGGCAACACCGTTCAACGAAATAAAAAACCGATGCACTATTTTCTGTATCTTAGTGAAGTCTACTTGTGTGCCAAGTTATACTGAAATCAGATCCAAACTGTAGGAGGAGTAGCGTTTTAAAGGAATTTCACAGAAAATTCTATTTTTAGTTACCACGGCAACATCGTTCATCGAAATCAAAATCCGATGCACTATTTTATGTATCTTAGTGTAGTCTACTTGTGTGCCAAGTTATACTGAAATCAGACCAAAACTGTGTGCCAAGTTATATTGAAATCAGATCCAAACTGTAGGAGGAGTAGCGTTTTAAAGGAATTTCACAGAAAATTCTATTTTTAGTTACCACGGCAACATGGTTCATCGAAATCAAAATCCGATGCACTATTTTATGTATCTTAGTGTAGTCTACTTGTGTGCCAAGTTATACTGAAATCAGACCAAAACTGTAGAAGGAGTAGCGTTTTGAAAAATTGTTTACAGACAGACGGACAGACAGACCGACAGACAGACAGACGGACGGACGCCGGACGCATTACTATCGCATAAGCTCTTCTGGTCTCTGACCAGTAGAGCTAAAAAACAAAACAATACCGATAGAGTTCAGCCCACTCTTGAAGCGGATCTTTCTCACCTGAATTTTTGTGATGTCTGAAATTTTTGACAGTTTTTCAATTTTGTTCAATTTCTTTTTTCATTGTTTTTACCCTTTGTTATTTGCCTATATACGATATGTTATGTGTTAAATATACTATCTACACCTCGAAATTTAGGCGATAAGAACGCTCTTTTGTTATTTCATTGAAGCTATCTCACCTATTTTTAATAGAAGTCAATTTCTAAAATTTCTTTGTCTTTCTTTCTTTCTTTTTCTGTGATATTCATGGCATACGTAAAGGCCCCTATTTGCTGATTTTACGCATACCAGTTTCTTGATTTGATAAAGAAGGAATTAAATATCTTAAAATTTTCGCAAACGTAGGTTCAACGTTTCCTTAAACACTAAAAAATATTCATTTCATTTTCTCATAAATAGACTTCGCGGGTAGTAATACACACTGTACAAGTGTGCAGGTAAAGTCTCTCTTGGAATGGTGAATGGACCCGTAGAAATTCATCCCTGGTTCCATGGAGAAGAGATATCAGTAAATAAAATGTTTATAACATATACCGTACAATCCCTATTAACCACCCCGGGCGCTTAGAAAATTGCTGAAAGGGGGCGGTTATTTTGATACTCTTGCTAAAATTTTGAATACCATTTTAACTTCAAGAAATCTTTGAAAAAAAACAAATAACAGAGAACCACTAAAAATTGTTAAACCTTCCTTTAAATTACAATAAATAAATCCACCCAAATTATGCTATATGACTCATTTTCCCCACTTCGAAATTAGGGAATTAAGACAAGGAGAACAAATTTTGTACTTGTACGAGGGTTGTCCCGTAAAATCGTGCACAAGTTGTCTAGTGTAAAAAATAAACATCACTGCATTCTGAAATATTCACTATTATTTAGTACATATTTTAGTAATATACACAGCAAATTTCAGATAAATATATGCATAAATAAACAAATTACGTGATTTTATGCCGTGTATTGTATCACCTTACGGCGCATGGATTATAACGTCAAAGTGTCTAAAACAGTGTCACGTTTTATCTTTGCAGAAAATGAATTTGGATGAGTTAAATTTAGGAATATCATTGATACATATTCTTTAGTCTCCATAAACAGTCAAGGAACCAATTGGCACCCTCATGCGATCTTCTGAAGATTTATCAGTAAGTTACGGACAACATTCTCACCATCATTCAACTAATAGAAAATCGCAAATCGGCCGTCTACAGTGACAGCGTCTTTTGCTATTACATTAGGAGTTTGTCCGTATGTTTTGTACTCCCCAGGGACTCGATCAAAAAAGACTTCGCTTAGAAAACTCCTATTTCATTTGTATACTTAACCCTTACTCTGCTGCATTGTTTTTAAAAGTAAGCACTGTCTCTGCTGAATTGTTTTTAAGAAATGATGAAATATTCACATACAATCTTTAAACTTGAATAAAAGGTTCATTTTTCAAGTTACAATGATATAATTTTCCAAGTACATAGATATCATTTAGTTTTTTAGAAAATGTTATCATATATATTAATTAGTGATAAGATGTTGCCATGGCAACCACATTAAAAGGTCATTATCCTGCAAAGCATGAATGTTTCTTTGTTTTTCAATAATAATGAAATTTTAAGCTTAAAAATAAAATATCAAATTATGAAGATGGGTAAATTGCTGACCTGATAAATTTTCATGAAAATTTTATGGTCAAGGTCATTTCAAAAATAGCATAAATGCATTAAACTTCAAGGTCATAGCTGTTTATCATCTTCATTATTTATCCTTAAATACTTCATAACAGAAAACAAACAAACAAAACTTCAACTGTCCTAAAAGGTCTAATACCAAGTGTTGGGACGAAAATCATGTAAAAATGTGACCTTGACCTTAGTCAACTGACCATGGATCAAGGTCATGGCACATCTTTAAGTTATGAGCAACCTTTGTGCCAAGTATGAGCCCCCAATGTTTTTTTCATGGACTTAACATACTATGTTGTTGTTAATGATGGGACATTGATCTTGGTTAAATGACCTTGAATCAAGGTCATGACACACCCTGAGGTAGGCATGTGCCTCCAAAATTTTATGGAGTGGACAAAAAAAGTGTGACGAACAGACACAATGAGTGTTATATTAGTTTGTGGGAGGTGACACTTTAACCAATGCATTCCTCTCCAAGAATATTAAGAAAGGATACACATTACAATGTCAGTTTTGAAGAGAAGAAAATTTATTTCAAATATTGAAAATACATACTTCATAACATGAGCTTTTGACATTTTTGCATACATGTATATGAATCTAAACTTGACAAAAGAATGGAACATTCATCGGATAAAAATCAACAGGTGGCTTTCAGTTGCAAAAACTAGATAACATTGACAAATATTCTGATAAAAAAATTTACCCTGTGACTGTAAAATCTGTTTCACCCTTTAATGGTGGAAATAGTTATATGGGACAAATATCTAATGCTTAGACTAAGCATGTTCATTCCAAATTATTTTTCAATATGAATTTTGCATCTCACAAGCTTAATGCTTGCTTAACAATTACATGTATGCAATATACCAGCATTTCAGAATCATCAATGTCCATACTGTCAAATAAAATGTTTGTACCAAAGTAGTAATAGCTGTGTGACATACACAATTTTGTTTTTCTTTTGCTGTAAAAAATGAGGCATGTAACTTTAAAAAATCTTAATGATCAATTAGAATAAGTGATAAAAGTTATTAAAAGAAATATGAATACTTACAATTGAAAAGTGAATTTTTGTACAGGATGAAAATTATTTAATTTTGCTTTACCAAAGCTTTTGATAATTTTTATTTCATTAAGGTATGAATAACAAAAAGTTGATACCAGGTAAACTATATTTTTTTCTGCAGTTGGTTAATCAATCATAATTTAATTTGCAACAAATAAAAAATCTGAAACAAAAATTGCAGCTCATACTACTTTAACATAACAATTTATCATTCAAATCAATCTTCAGGATTTAATTTCATTCGTTTGTATGCTAAAATGTACTCCTGCTTTGTATGATAGATTTCAAAACAGGGTGTTATGCAAAGTGCGACATTACATTCTTTGCATTTGTAGCTGGTCATGTACCCACACCTGCTGGGCCGTTTCTCACCAGGCCGCATTGGTGGAAGCATTTCCTTTTCAGCAGGTGCACACACAATGCACTGTCTGTGGAGCATCTTTCCTCCATCCTCAAGTCTAGCAAGGAAGTGCCTTCCTGTTAATCGCTTGAGGATCCTGGGAGCAGGCCGTCCAACATGTACCCCAATACTTGCACCAGATGTCTGGATAAGTGTTCCACCAGCTTTCTTCTAAAGTTGCGCTGAAGCATTGGGGTTACAGCTTTGCAGGATTCTTTGTACATGATGTATGAATTGACAATTGCAACATTCATAATATGAAAGAAAAGTTTCTTCCACCACTTTAAAGTTTTGACTGGCAATTTGTAGTTTTCAATCATTTGATTGTGTCTATCTACTGCACCCATCTTTTTGTCGTATGTTTGTACCATAGAGGGCCTTACTTTAGCTTGATTCTGAATGAAGTCATGGCGGCCTGTTTCAATGTTGGTAGAAGACTCAGTTGTACTAATAAGGTACACTGTCTTAGAATCCTGGTATTTAAGGCAACTTAAGGGACCATAGTGAGCAGTTGCTGTGTCTCCTCGGTTCGTAAGCTGAATCTTTTTCATCTTCTCAGGAATGCCTTTTCTGTAAGGGCGCACTGTACCTGTAGCTCCTGTTCCCAAGATCCATAGGTCCATAAACAATTGAGGGGAACTGTAATAATTATCGCAGAAAAGGATGTGTCCTTTCTCAAAATGGTTACGAAGGAGATCCATACAAAGATCATATGTAGCACCATTTTTTGAAGGTTGGATATCGGATTTTCCAGTGTAAAGTTTGAACTTCAAGCAATATGCATTTTCAGCATCACATAACATGTACGCTTTCAGACCATACTTCACAGGTTTATCGGGACTATACACCCTAAAGGATAAATTCCCACGCCATGCTACCATGCTTTCATCAATAGCCAGTGCTTGATGAGGCTTATACACTGAACGAAACCTGGAAAGTACTTTGTTGTAGAAGGAACCAAGTTTGAATAGTGGGTTGAAGCCTTCGGATCCACGTGGGATATAATTCACATTATCATTTAAGTGAAGGAATGCTAGTATGAGCAGAAACCTGTCTCGTGACATAACGCTGGGAAAAAATGGAGTACTTGTTACTGGATTTACTGTCCAGTATTCCGAAACATCTATCTGACAGACAAGTCCCATGGCTATAATAAGCGCAAGAAATTTTTTAATTTCTAGACTTGTGGTGTCTTTCCATTTATGGAAGCGTGATTTCTCTTTCAGTGGCACGTCACTGTTTAAGAACTGATTTGCATATTTATTTGTTTCCTGTGAAATATTTTCATAGTCATTGTCATCTATAAATTGTTCAAAAAATTCCAGTGGAGAGTCAGTATTTGATATTTCATTTTGTAAACCAGGTACCTGTTCAAAGTTTAAAGGAAAGGGAACTCTATCACCTTCACTCCATAACTCATCGTTCAAAACATCATAATTTGATTCATCTACAGACTTAGAATCATCCAAATCCTCTAAATTGAACCCTTCAAAATTCTCTTCCCCCTCACTCTCACTGTCTGCAAATAGTTCATCAATAATATTCACACGTTCGGCCATCGCCAGTCTTGTTTACATTTATCATGGTAATATTGATCATGAATTATATTTATATTTCACAGGAAACAAATAAATAATCCCCTCAGAATATTTTCTATGTATAAAGAACACACTAAAAAATGTATCAGATTTGACACTTTAATTCATTAAAATCGAAATTTTAAGATAAATTCTATGTACATTCCAAACGATTAAAAACAGCTGATCGCTTCGTCACATCGAATGTCAGACTGCTCAGCCCAACGACTCCTCGGCCCACCGATATCTCGGCCCATTGACACCTCGGCTCCAACGACTCGGCCCAAATTTGAAGACACCTCGGCTCACATAAAAGACACAACTTGGCCCAAACAAAAATATATTTTAATTAAATATATTTATTATTTATGCTATTATATATCTATGAAGTGAAAAAGAAAATTAATTTGATACATAAACAATCTTCCAAGACGGCAAACCGACCGTAATTAAAGAAAGACAACCCATTTGTAACTTGATTAATTAAGTGCTACTAATCATTAAACAAACAAGAAGACGCGGTGCATCCTTTAGAGTCTCAAGCGCATGTCATATGGGGTGGGGGGGGGTGTGTGACTATGAGGAGTTAATTACAAGAAAGCATAATTGGGAGTCGATAATAATCATTGGAAGTCTATGTATCCTTACAATGATTACCAACCCATATCAGATGTTCCAGTATAATTAGTAAATTCAACTGTACACTTCACTCCAGTAGACCATTTCATTCAGTCAGTCGGGAGAGAGCAACCAAATATTTTTTTAAAGATGGCTAACAAATATATATATATATTAATATTGTATAATGTTATATTGTAATTTATGATAAACGAATTGTAATTCGATGTTGTGATGTGGTTTGTTCGAAAATACTGAAATTATCTGCCCCTGTTTATCGTAATATATAAATAATATTTATAGTAAACGTATCTCTAGGCCTAGTGATTAATTATGTTACATACATCTACATTAAATACCATAGAAAATAAAAAATAAACCAATTTAAACAATCTAAATTAATTTTATTCCTTGGGCCGAGCTGTCTTCGGTATGGGCCGAGGTGTCAATGATTTTGAGCCGACCTGTCAGGGCCGAGGTGTCAACCAGCACGGGCCGAGGTGTCGTTGGGCCGAGTAGTCTGTCTACCGTCACATCTAACTTCCGGTGCCGATAAAAAATATATATATATATATAAACTACTACACTAGCCTTTTAAAAAATCGAAGGAAATACATAATGTGTATTTCAGATTACTGTAAATACCTTTACTCGTTAAGTCCTTGAAACTCTTTGCGTAAATTCACGTTTAAAGACAATAAAGAACCGAACAAAAAACATGTGCAGTCAGGGACACACTAAAGACCTGATATACTAAAGACCTGATATTGACCTGATGGAATTTTTTTTTTTTATAATATTAGAAAATTATGAGTTGTTTATGATTTTTCAAAACTAATTATTGATTATTAACCACAATTCAATGATAAAATATACTTTATTTAATAAAACATGCATAATTTTATGAAATATTCGCTGAAAACGTTGACCTGATAAATTTCAATTGACCTGATAATTTTTGAATGACCTGATAATTTGTATTAACTTCATAAATATGCTTGAATTTATGTTTTAATTGACCATAAATATTTTAATTACATTGTTTTACTATTATATAAGTGTTTTATTTCAAATAATATAAAATATTGATGCAATTTTATGAAATATTCTCTGAAAACGTTGACCTGATAATTTTTAATTGACCTGATAATTTTTGAATGACCTGATAATTTGTATTAACTTCATAAATATGCTTGAATTTATGTTTTGATTGAACATATATATTTTATTACATTCATGGTTAAATTTATGTTATAATTCATCATATATAGTTCAACTGCATAGTTTTACTATAATATGAGTATAATATAAGTATGTTATTTTAAATCATATAAATATTAGATGCAAATCGAGAAAATGACATTATTTTTTATATGACCTGATCATTATACTAAAGACCTGATAATTTCAATGCCCTTATATTATTGGATGACCTGATGATTTTAAAATGCCTGACATATTTAAAATTTTTTCTCCTAGAATTCAGATATATATAATTATTATCAAATATATGCCGATTATCACAAATTAGATTTTTTACGGCATGACCTGATAATTATACTAATGACCTGATATTTTTAATGAATGACCTGATATTCGAGGATAATCTGTCGATAGTTGTTAAAATTTTATAAAATGTAAATGAAAACGCTTTTAAATACAGACTAGCAGGAAATATAGAAATTTCCTGATATTTTAATCGACTTGATATTTTCTTATAAACCAAAAATTTAGCAAATGACCTGATATACCGGTATATTAGTTTTATTGGTTTTAGTTGACCTGATGGTTTTAAGTGACCTGATGGTTTTTAATGACCTGATATGATATAAGTTACTGTAAAATCTTGATAGTGTTTTTCAGATATGCATGTAGGGAATATATATGGATTTTATTTTTGAATTAAACCGTGTGAAGAATCTCCAAATGAAATAAAGTGAATAATATAGATTGGAGAATCTAGATCGTTTATAAACTTAACAAATTTATTTTTTTTTTACTAAGGCCAGCATTTTTTTTATATTTAGGTTTACGAACATCAGAATGAAAAAGTCCCGTAGGAGGAGGAAATAAAAGAAATGAAATTATTTTGGGGGGGATAAATCATCGACTTTTGTACATTCATTTTTGCTTCTTTTTTATGCTATCCTAACAGGCTCCTTGCCACTGGACACAATGGTTACAAATAGGAAAGTGGAACCTTTAATAATTTATTTGCTTATTTCATCATCTGTTAGTTTGGGCCAGTGATATAAATTTTGTGAAGTTGATCAAAATAGATTTTAAAAAATCAATTCCTTAAAACTCTTTCAATATATCTTCAGTTTTTTTTATATGTGTTAGGTGAATGTGTGGCCATTGTTCTAAAATATACCTGAGACCTAAAATTATAATTCCTGTCATAAAACAGACAGGGAGTACTGGGAAGTATGGTGAACATTTTTTTCAATTAAGAGTAAAATAATATTCTGGCTGCCACAAACAATACTACACATGTACATGCCTGTATATATTTGTGTATACTTGCTATTTAATAGTTGAATTTTTTTTTATTTCTTCAGGATATTGTTAATTTCTTCCTCAAATAGACTTAATTAACTTCTATAGTTTTATTCATTACATCTGATGCATAAGCGACCATTTTTTAAAAGAATAATTCTTAGACTGTAAACTATAAAAGATACCTAAACAATGTCGCTGGCAATAGCTGCCATGGGCAGTTTTAAACCTGTGGTAGGAAAATAATTTACAGATACTTTTGAATACGTATGCAGAATTATCTCACCAGCATGTCATTGTACAACAAAGTCATCAGCATTATTTGTCCTCTGAACGGGTGAAATGTTCTGAATGGCACTCCTATCAATAAATTTTTAACTAATCCAAGCTATGGTGCTGCTATGGACTTTGCAGATCTACATGTACGTATATTTACCCGCCTTGTTCATCTAAAACCGGAAGTACGATTTCGTATATTTGAAATCTCGATCCCGACTCAAATTTGACATCGGAAAGAAAAAAATCTGTTTTTCTCAATTTTATTTTTTTTCTGAAAATCCAAAAACTTGAGCGGCGGGTTTGTAAACCTAAAAATAAAAAAATGCTGGCCTAAAGTGAAAAGAATTTTATATAGAAAACTTCACCAATATTTTAATGATCACAAAGAATTTTTACTATCAGTGTTTATGGAATCATTTTTTTTTCTTAATTAGAGAGAAACATTGTTTAATCTCTTAATAAATTTTCAATTAATTTCACATTTGTGTGCTTATCAAAACATGTGGGGGCATTGTTAATTGTCAGAACACAGGTGTGTATATCTTATCACTGTATATACAAACCCTTTCGATTAGGCAGTGTGTATATACAAACAACAGGAGAAAAACCCTTTGACACTCTCGTCAAGATAGTATTAAATTTTTACTACCAAAGGAAATATATTTAACAAATTCTGAATAAGACATAAAAAGATATCTTTATCATTATTAATCTTTTACGAACATAAAATCCATATTTTGATTATCCATTATTCTGGGATAAATCTTTTATTTAATTAAAGCAAGCCAAACTTGTCAAATATGACCCCGAAAAGCAGAACTTATGCTGTTTTGAACATATTTTATTGTATATTAAAACAAAAGGATTAGAAACAAGTTCTTTCAACTTACGAGTTCCTCTCCTTATATGTCATGCAATTAAAATACATGTAGTACATAGAAATTTAAATGCAAAAAAGAAATACAAGAGAAATATTTGCTCAGTAATATAACAATTTAAAATCTACAGGATTCGTCAATAAATTTATGCACAGCAGCAAAAGTATATGTATTTGTTTCTACAGTCAAATTTACATCACCACATAATAACAAATTTGAATCAATATTGACCAATTCGTCAAGTAAAAACAGGCGATTAAAAAGATTATATTCCTAGCGTTTGGATAATTTCTGCAGGCAAAAAAGAAATGATAAGCATCTTCAAACTTTCCACATAAACATAAAGGGCTATTAATAATATTTCTTTTATGTAAATCATATATACAGTATTGAGTTATGTCTAAGTTTAGTATGGATTATATTGGTATAACGTTTGCCAAATGAAAAATAAATTGGGTGATTTTTTACTTCATGCGGCAGTTTTTTGATGGTTTCTTGATTATGCTGATCACTGTATCAATCAAACGATTAACAGTTAATTAATGAGTTTGAGTGTTTTGAAAAAAAAAAATATTAAATACTAACCTGCACTATGATTAATGATAGTAAAAAGTAGTTTTTACAAGAATTATTATTTATAATAATTAGTTATATGCAATTAGCCATGATTACACATCTATGACTGCACATTTCCATTTCAGAAAGTAAATGACATAAAAAAAAAATTCCAAAAATTTAATAAAAATATTGAAATAAAATTTTTAAGGATATATTTTCTGTTTACTTAACAACAAAATAAAGCTGTACATTAGTTTATGAAATGTATACAAATACAATGCTTTGAGTTATTATCTAATACACCATACATAGAAAATATCAGGTAAATAAAAATATCAGGTCATTATTTACACATAGTTTACTAGTATGACTCGATATCGATTAAAAACAATATCTTTAAAGAAAAACATCATACTATAGACATACCCATCTATATACTTATCTGCACTTTCCCCCAGAAATAAAAGAATAAGAATAAGAGAACAACAAACACAGAAAACAAGGAGAATTTATGTTTTTATTTCTATCAGGTCAATGGAAAAATCAGGTCAAACGATTTTCCTAGCTTATGTCTCCTTACGCATAATTATACCAACATTTTTAAACATAAATATGCTTAAAATATCTGTCCAATACCCCAAAAATATAAGAATAACCAAAACATAACGATAAACACAGAAAACTCGGAGAATTTATTTCTATCAGGTCAATGGAAAATATCAGGTCAATACATTTTCTTACTTTATAGCTCGTTACTCATAATTATACGGATATTTTTTAACCCAAACATACAGTACAGGCAACGCGGATCCCGTATTTCCCGCGTCCCCGCCGCGGTATAATCACAACGCGGTATTTGGCCAGGTAGACAGGTAAACCGCGTTCCCTCCGCGGGAAATTCATCACTTACCTGTCCCCGCCGCGGTTAAATCATCTATCAATTACTGACAATTAGTATCGTAAACAAACGGGAGTTATCTCCCCGAATTGTAATTTGCGAATTTTCCTGTAACAAAAAAACAACAAACAAAAACGTGTGTTTATTAATTAATTTTGCTATGAATAGAATTTAAACTAAGAAAAAATGAGTTTATTTTTGTTTCTAAAATTACATATCAATATTTGAAATTAAATAGAAAATTTTATTAAATTGTTATGTCTTTGCAATGGCTAATTATTTTTTGTTATTAAGAATCTATCAAGAAACAAAATTTAATACTAGAAATTTTAATGATTTTTTTTTTTAAATCTTCATATTATAGGCAAACTGTAATAAATGTTGAACTCAGACTGTTTAAGTTTCGATAAACGATTTTCAGCATTCATTTGAAAAAAAAAGATGTACATCTTTTTAAAGATGTACATCTTTTTAAAAATGTACATCTTCATATTGTTTATTAATTAATTTCGATTTATTGTATATAAAATGTACAGGCTTTTTCTTAAAGTGTCAAATTACCGGAAAACATCCGATGACGAGCATTTGCAGTTACATGTAGTGGGCACGTGAACTTAAATTTTCTTTATCCAAGATACCAAGAAAAAAAACTCTATTCTTCTTTATTTCTCATCGTTTATGTTCTGTTCCCAAATTAAGAAAACTTTTCTTTAATTTATTTCCCTTTTTTATATAAATGTGCAGGCATTTTTCTCAAATTGTCAAATGACCGAAAAGCATTCGATGGCGAGAGTTAACTTTGAGCACGTGAACTTTATACAAGAAATCAAGAAAAAATATCGTTTTTCACCTTCATATTAACATGTATTACTTTTTAAAACAATGTCTTTCTTTTTAATTCTAATATTTCTCGATTTTCGTGTTCAATAGATAAGATAGGATGTACAGGTGTAATGATAAACTTCACAGACGAAATTATAGTTTATAGTAATAAATATTCAATGCAAAAATTCATATATTTTTGTTTTCTTTGACAAATTCTATTTCTTTGTTTATTAAGTATTAGCCGCGATCATTTCCTGTGTATAGGGATTAGCAGTGCCTGAGCAGGAAACGACATGCCCTGGGGGTTTCACACCTGTCTAAGAGTATACCTTGGGTAACGCTCGCTGGATGTGCACATCGTTGTCTAGCCATTCAACAACACATTTGATTCATTGTTTCATTATTATTTCATCGATATCATTTTCAGATGCGATATTAGCCTTGGAATTTGTGTCAAATTATTGTTGCTTTTTTTAAACGGAGTGTATAAAAAGAATAAAAGTAAAAAAAAAAAAAAACTTTTAAAACAAATTAATGAAGTATTTAATATTAATTAAATCAAATATTGATCCATTGCTATGTTATTTCGTGTCTGTTTATATCTGTACCAGTTAGGAGAGAGAGAGAAAGAGAGAGAGAGAAGAAAAATATCACAATATGGCACGTGCATGATCGTTTTTCCTCCTTTTTGATCAGTATATCAATTTCTTAAGTCTAGCGAATAAAACTGATTTATCAGTTTATTGACCATTTGTGGATTTTGTCTAAGTTTTATTGTTATTTATCCAGAGACTTGTTTATGATCCACTTTCTTCTTCTTTCGTTTAGCATATGTACATGACATGTAATTTGAATATTACTTCCCTTTTTGTCGCCAGATTACAACGACAGATTTTGGTGGTAAAAAAAATGTATTTTTGTTATAAAATTTGATTAAGAAAAACACAGTATATTAAAATTGTCGAATTATTGAAAATATTTATAAACAAAAAATTTAAAAAGGATTCTGTCTGCAACAAAAACATTGAATTCTTTATTTCATGCATTTCAATCCATGGGCTACACATGAAAATAAAGTGCCGCGCCACAGCATGATACGCCCGTCAAAAAATTACACAATTTTCTTGAACAGTTTAGGTGCAAGAAAATCACATCAACCTTGATTCTAAGATTTTGATGATTTTTCCATTCCTTAAAATATTTATCCATCCCCTGTGATGTAGGCATCAATTATAATAAATATTACATCACCGATAGATTTCTGTGCTGGTTGTGTTAGACCTTGTCAAATGCCCATCATCAAATTAGTCTTAACAACTTAATCTATACCAAATTAATTTTGAAAAGAAAAGGCTGGCCATCAAATGACCAACAGTTCCTCTGTCTAATCCCCAAAGGGTACAGATTAATCAGAGCGACTGAGACAGCTAGCCATCCAACATTGAACTCATTAATTAATCTTTAACTGGATGCTTGTCTACTCATTACTACCAAGAGATGAATGGGTCTGCACTATATACTATAATTTTTTTTTAAAAACATATAAAATACTCAAAGATTTTTTTTTTTTGGTTGAGATTTAATGTCCGACAGGTTTTAGTATGTAATTCATATGGACATGCTGATTCCATCCCACCCCATAAAATTAGTTTTTAAATTAATAATATTACATAATATCAGATTAGTCTATTATGCAAATCAAATTAGTTTTAATTACTTTTCATCAAATTCATTTTAAAACTTAAGCTAGTCAACAAAAGCTATTTTTAATCAAACAGGCTTACCCATTTGCCCAATACTCAAGGGATATAGATAAAAGCAATGCTCTGTCAGTTGGCTCCTCGCACTCAAAAACCCATTAATTTCTCTCTAATTTGACATGCAATTTTCTGTTATCAAAATTCTTCTTGACCAGTGCTTGATAATTACACTCATGGGAGAGGCAGGATTTCTCTGACATACATTATATTTGTAATAGATTGCTGTCAAGTATATGCTTAGAAAAAATAAGTATTTTCTTGATTTAACACTTTTTTAATAAGAACAGTGCAAGACTCTTACATTATTTGGGATGTGTAAATGAATAGTAAAAAGACACATTTTTTTTTTAAAAATCACTTAAATTAAAGGTCACAGTGACCTTGAAATAGGTCGCGACACACCTTCTACCTAAGATGCATAAACTGGCCAAGTTTGATGATTGTAGGTCTTATGGTTATCTAGTTATGGGCCGGAAAGGATTTTTCCATATTTGGCTATAACTTCTTAATTAAAGGTCAGAGCGACCTACTTTTTGTGCGCGACACACCTTCTACCCAAGATGCATCAGATGACAAAGTTTGATAATCCTAGGCCTAGTAGTATTAAAGTTATGAGCCGGAAACGAAAAAGCTAACAGACAGACGGACAGACGGACAGACGGACGGACACGAAGCCTATAACATAATACGTCCCGTCTTAAGACGGGCGTATAAAAACGGCTTTGTTTAACAATGTCGTAGGAAAACGCATACAGGTAATACACTCAGGTAACATCCTGTGTATTTATAGGTAGTATGTACACTAGACAGCGTCGTTCCCTCGGGGCTTCTCATCCGCTTCGAGTAAGCTCCACTCCACACCAAACTTACCTGAGGAAAGCCGACCGGTAACACAGACATCTGAAAACTTGAAGCTTGGCAACTTGCTGATTAAAATAAGTTAATTTCTGTGTTGTGTGTTCAAATATTTTATATTTTATTTGTGTTTGTGTTTTATTTGAACCGGAAAAATCTGAAATTTGTTTATGTTCATTGACATGATTTTAGTAATTTTCGAAAAGAGCAGAAAATAGAAATACATTCAAATACTAGCAATGATATTATTGATATTCTGAATAGAATGACCTGTGATTATCTTATTAACAATAACCCCCCCCCCCCCCCCCCCCAAAAAAAAAAAAAAAACCAACAAATAAAAATCGTCGATCTTTAGTTCATAGTCTTACAGTGTAGTGCATAATAATGGAACAACGGTATTCCTACACTTACGCGTGTTTTGTTTAAATTTAATTTTAATTATGTATCACTATCTATCATCGTTTTTCATGCTATTATTTATAACAGATATGTACATGTATACAGAAGTAACGATAGTTTTCTAAATGAAACCAAATGACTCATATAATCTCGCAGATAAATAAACACATAGCTACATGTAACTGCAACTGCACGGGCTAATTGTGAACAGCGGATTACACCAGTGCATATAAAGAGAAGCGATATCATGGCATTCTTTAAATTTTAATTATACCTTTTTTGCAATTTGAAGATCATTTGGGGTGGCATGATTGATTTTGAAAATAAACTTTAAGTTAATATACATGTATTCGATAAATTATTCGACTTTATTTCATCCTATACTGTACTTGTATTACTGTTAACAGACGTGTTTGAGACTTAATTAATTTGAGTGACTATTGGTACAAAAAAAAAAGAAAAAAAGAAGATGTTTTTTATTAAACAATTTGATAAAACTTAAAAAATGAATTTTTAAAGAATCCATGTATTATAAATCTATAATATCAATGTGCTCGTAATCCCCCCCCCCTCATTTCGACACGATTAAAAATCGACAATACTTTACAGGTAAGAATTTCTTAGCTGAAGAATAACGGTAGCTGGCCCCGCCGCGGTGTAAACACGGTCTCAGGTAGCACCGCGATCAAAACCCGCGACGGTGTAACGCGGAAAGGATTAATACACCGCGGAGGGGACGCGGTCTAATACGGGATCCGCGTTGCCTGTACTGTACCTAATGTATCTGTCCTATACCTTAGAAATATAAGAATAACCAAAATATAATGATAAACTCAGAAAACACGGAGATTTTTATTTCCATCAGGTCAATATCAGGTCAATAAAAAAATATCAGGTCAAGCCATTCCTCCCTAGTATATGGCTCGTTACACATAATTATACCAATATTTTTATAAATAATTATGTCTAAATATCTGTCTTATACCCTAGAAATATAAGAATAACCAAACATAATTATAAACACCAAAAACACGGAGATTTTATAAGTTTTTATTTCCATCAGGTATATCAGGTCAATAAAAAATTTATCAGGTCAAGCCATTTCCCTAGTTTATGGCTCGTTACGCATAATTATACCAATATTTTTACAAATAAGTATGCCAAAATATCTGTCTTATACCCCAGAAATACAAACAAAACCAAAACATAATTTTAAACACAGAAAACAGAGAAATTATATTAATTTTTTTTTCATCAGGTCAATATCAGGTCTTTAGTATATCAGGTCTTTAGTATCTTCCGTGCAGTCACCGCCATCTTGACTTGCTTAATGACGCGCTTATATCATTTACAAAATTTGCCTCCAAAAAAGTAACGTCGTTAGGCCTATAGGTTAATGTTGAATCGTAAATATTTAGGTTTAAAACTAAAAGAAAAGGTCCATTATAGCATGATATTGATAAAATTGACTTGAATTTAATTTTTCTAAAGCTACCGATTGGAAAATATTTTAAGAACTGGGATTTCCCTTCTATAAGTATAGGAGTTTCACCCCTACATCAATTAGGAAACCAGATATCGTAGGAAAAATGACTTTTCTGTCATTATAAAGCAAAGTAAAAAGTAAATTTTGCTTAACTGAGCATTTTTACAATAAAACAAAGATGTAAAAGTAATTTTTTTTTATTGCTGAGATAACGAAGCAGCATATATTATACTTTCGCTTTCACGTGTTCACGGTAATGGCGAAGCACCAACAGCTCCGAAAAAGAATCATATAGTAGATTCATTAATCACAATTAAAAAACCACAGATGTGGATGATTTAATTGAAATAAATAAAAATCTTGTAATTTTACAATATTACATGAGATTTTTTGAAAGGGTCAACCCCTCTTTGGGATTTATCACGATTTTGAGTTTTAAGACTGGGATTTTTTCCTTGTACGCATATATTTGTGCGCTCCGCAGGACAGGACTGACGTCATAGTACGCACAAATAAGTGCGTGCAGCAGAGCAAGGGTTAAGATATGGTAATATTTTCATAATCTTTTTTATTCTAGGGTCATTTCAAGTCTCTAAAGTTGTCAATACAACATCGAATTCAAACGGCACTGCTCTCCGGTGCGCCGTAACATCATAAAACATCGCCATTTTTCGTGTGTTGTGTTTACCACTTTCCCATTTCGAATGCTCGAGAAACTGCCAAAAATTAACCAAATGCCTTAAAATTTTTACAAAGAATACAAAATTGATTGTGGAATTGAATTAGGATGATTTTAATCCAAATCTTATGTATTTAAAACTTTATTTTGAATTCAAACTTGTGTATTCTTTAATAAAACCTTGGTTTTTTGTCCGTACGCCGTAGGACAATACCCCGTGCACATTCAAGCATAATAAAATCTTTATTTTTGACTATATTTTATCAAAAAAATTATCAAGCACTTAAATATGATAGATAAACATTTACTGAAATTTTCAGCTTAGTGCGCCCATTACTTTTCGAGAAAAATGCATTGTCCACGATTTTACGGGACAACCCTCGTATGCTTAACTTTCACTTTCAGAAATACATGATTAGTGCGTTCTAAAAATCTTTTACTTTCAAGAATATTTTGTGCATAAGTTACCTAATAACAAAGTTTCATTTTCACTTTCTTCATTATGGCAGACTTTTAATATGATTCTGGATGATTTTGATCACTGTAAAGGGGGCCCTTATTTCCTGGCAATTGAAAAAGACCCAGAGGGGCGCTTATGGGGGTAGGGGCAGTTAATAGGGATTATACGGTATTATGTGTGTGCATCTAATCCCCCCCAATTTTTTGTCAAGTGTAAAAACCTATCCCCCCCACCTTTCTCACTTATTGAAATGAATGCTAATTTCACTTTTAAATTAATGTTTTACATTCTACATAAAATGACCTTGACATTTATATGACAAGGCACTCTTCTTGAAGTTTTGAAAATGATAAGGCTTAATTCTTTCTATGTTGTGTCTGTAGATTTATAATTATCTTATTTAGAATTTTTTTTATCTTGAGAAAATAACAATTGTCAGCTGCATTTATTAGCATTTCGCGTTTTCTTGTATATCTATTACTTGCATATGAATAATGTCATTAAATAATATAGAAGAAATCGAACTCTATTTCCATCTTTTTCATTCATTCATAAATCCTTGGATCCACTCCAGCAGCTGCGTGATGGCCTCATCACTACTTTAAACAAAATATTCATAACGCCGAAAATGTTTATGATTCCGCTAAACTAAGAAAGTTTATACATGGTTTATCATCTCATAACAAACATCAGCCCTGTCCAATGCAGAAATGCCCGAATTGAAGGGGAAAATTCAGGAATTATTTTGCATCATCCATGTTTTGCCGTGAACCCAGCCAGGCATTTTGTAATTAAGGTCTTCACGAAAGACCTTATAGTGATTCTACTGTTTCTTATTATTCTTATTTTTTAGACAAATATTGTGCACGCGATATCTCGAGAACTATTCAGACAACAGTTTTTCATCAAACTTTCAGGGTTGATGCACTCTTAAATGCCATTTGTTACATTTAAAAGAATTTTGGTATAAATCGCTTCCGGTTCCAAATTATGACCATTTTTCTGATTTTAAAATGAAATTTTGTCAGTTCGAGATCT
Source organism: Saccostrea cuccullata (assembly GCF_032062105.1). Taxonomy (NCBI): domain Eukaryota; kingdom Metazoa; phylum Mollusca; class Bivalvia; order Ostreida; family Ostreidae; genus Saccostrea; species Saccostrea cuccullata. The sequence continues at coordinate 191,284 of NW_026927933.1, forward strand.
AGCAAACTACTAAAGATATGGACTGGAGACTTACTGGAGAACATAGGGCATGACTTGTAGATGTGCAGAATGTCCTTTTCATGCGTCGTCAGTACTTCCAGTCGCTACCGGAAGCGAATTTAAAATTTCTAAATTTTCAACTTTTTTGTTTTTCAAGATTTTTCATTGATTTTTGACAGGTAAATAAAGACTCTTTTCAAAATGCAAAATATGTAATTTGTTTTAGAATCAAAAAAGCCAATCACGAGATAATCACATTTAAAAACTTGAAGCGGCAGTCCCAATGGTGAATTGGTTAGCGCGTTGGATTTTCACGTGGGCGACCAGGGTTCGATCCCCTGTGTGACCGAATTTTTTTATGACTTTTTCAGCTAGATTTTTCATTTTTTATTTCAGAATCAGATGGAAGACCTCTCGTTGCTTGCAACCAATATCATTTCTCGTTATTAAGGTCTTCCGATTTCCTTCGGAAGACCTTATTGTTTTCCTTCTGTTTTTAGCTCACCTGAGCCGAAGGCTCAAGTAAGCTTTTCTGATCACATTTTGTCCGTCGTCCATCCGTCTGTCTAGCTGTCCGTCTGTAAACTTTTCACATTTTTAACTTCTTCTCAAGAACCACTGGGCCAATTTTGACCCAACTTGGTACAAAGCATCTTTGTGTGAAGGGGAATTTAAATTGTTAAAATGAAGGGCCAAGTCCCCTCACAAGGGGAGATAATCAAGAAAAGACAAAAATAGGGTGGGGTCATTAAAAAATCTTCTTCTCAAGAACCACTGGGCCAGAAAAGCTGAAACTTATGTGGAATCATCTTAGGGTAGTGTAGATTCTAAATTGTTAAATTCATGACCCCCGGAGATAGGGCGGGGCCACAATGGGGAATCAAAATTTTACATAGAAATATATAGGAAAAATCTTTAAAAATCTTCTTCTCAAGAACCACTGGGCCAGAAAATCTGAAACTTACGTGGATGTACCCTGGGGTAGTGTATATTATAAATTGTTAAAATCATGACCCCCGGGGATAGGGTGGGGTCACAATGGGGAATCAAAGTTTTACATAGAAATATATGGGAAATATCTTTGAAAATCTTCTACTCAAGAAACACTGGACCAGAAAAGCTGAAACTTATGAGGAAGCATCCCGGGGTAGTGTAGATTCTAAATTGTTCAAATCATGACCCCCGTGGGTAGGGCGGGGCCACAATAGGGAATCAAAGTTTTACAATGTTGAATCAAAGCATCCTATGGTAGTGTAGATTTCAAATTGTTTAAATTATGATCAGTTGGGTAGGGTGGGGTCACAATATGTATACAAGGGGGGAATCTGTTAAAGAATGGAATGGTCAAAGCTTTTCAGGTAAGCGATGTGGCCCAAGGGCCTCTTGTTTATTATAAGGGCTTTTCGACTTTTGTCGAAAAGACCTATTGTTTTCGTCTCGAGAAGAAGATTTTTAAAAGATACCACAAAATTTTCATTAATTCCCAATGATCTCCCCTGAATGAGGGCTTGGCCCTTCACTTGAACAAACTTGAATCCCCTTTACCCAAGGATGCTTTGTGGCAAGTTTGGTTGAAATTGGTCCAGCAGTTCTTGAGAAGAAGTAGAAAATGTGAAAAGTTTACAACGACAATGATGACAATGACAAGAACAACAAAGACGACGACGACAGACAACGGACAAATTGTGATCACTTGAGCCTTTGGCTCAGGTGAGCTAAAAACCATAACACTACAGATCTGCAGCTAATTTTTACTTACTAATTAAAATCTCTCTAAAAACTTGCTTATATGCCAATGATGGTATCTAGACGTGTTTATGCTATTTTTTCTTCTATGCCTTCTCTATACTGACAAATTATCTTTTCTGTACATGTTTAAACTGCTCTTATTGCCGATTTTTCTTCATTCTTCACATGGCTCTTTTGCAATAACCAGAGGCCCATGGGCCACATTGCTCACCTGAGAAGCTTTGACCATTCTGTTCTTTGCCAGAGTTCCCCCTTTCAATACATATTGCGACCTCACCCTACCCCCACTGATCATAATTTAGACATTTTGAAATCTACACTACCCCAGGATGCTTCCATGTGCACATTAGTTTAAACTTTTCTGGCCCAATGGTTCTTAAGAAGATTTTCAAAGATATTCCTATATATTTCTATGTAAAACTTCGATTCCCCATTGTGGCCCCGCCCTACCCCCGGGGGTCATGATTTGAACAATTAAGAATTTACACTACCCCAGGATGCTTCCAGATAAGTTTCAGCTTTTCTGGCCCAGTGGTTCTTGAGAAGAAGATTTTCAAAGATTTTTCCTATATATTTCTATGTAAAACTTTGATTCCCCATTGTGGCCCCACCCAACCACCGGGGGTCATGATTTGAACAATTTAGAATCTACACTACCCTAGGATGCTTTCACATAAGTTTCAGCTTTTCTGGCTCAGTGGTTGTAGAGAAGAAGATTTTCAAAGATTTTTCCTATATATTTCTATATAAAACTTTGATTCCCCAATCCCTGGCCCCGCCCTACCCCCGGGGGTCATGATTTGTACAATTTAAAATCTACACTATCCCAGGAAGCTTCCACATAAGTTTCAGCTTTTCTGGACCAATGGTTCATGAGAAGAAGATTTTCAAAGATTTTTTCCTATATACTATGTAAAACTTTGATTCCCCAATCCCTGGCCCCGCCCTACCCCCGGGGGTCATGATTTGAACAATTTAGAATCTACACTATCCCAGAATGGTTCCACATAAGTTTCAGCTTTTCTTGACCAATGGTTCTTGAGAAGAAGATTTTCAAAGATTTTTTCCTATATACTATGTAAAACTTTGATTCCCCATTGTGGCCCCGCCCTACCCCCGGGGGTCATGATTTGAACAATTTAGAATCTACACTATCCCAGAATGGTTCCACATAAGTTTCAGCTTTTCTGGACCAGTGGTTCTTGAGAAGATTTTTTTATGACCCCACCCTATTTTTGTCTTTTCTTGATTATCTCCCCTTGTGAGGGGACTTGGCCCTTTATTTTAAAATTTAAATTTCCCTTAACCCAAGAATGATTTGTACCAAGTTTGGTCAAAATTGGCCTAGTGGTTCTTGAGAAGAAGTGGAAAATGTGAAAAGTTTACAGACGGACAGACAGACAGACGGATGGACGACGGACAAAATGGGATCAGAAAAGCTCACTTGAGCCTTCGGCTCAGGTGAGCTAAAAAGCGGCACACAACATTTAATACTGACGGGAGATAACTCTTAAACTTTCACCCAAATTCTTGCTGAATAAAAATACATGAAAATATTTGTATTAACACCTAAAAATCAAAATAAAAAACACCGGGGCAGGAGACTTTGAGAGGGGCGAGCGGGGATGAGAATCTAAAGATTGATTTTACCTGGCCTTATCTAGACTGCACATGTCTAAAGTAACATCAAATATCTTAGTAAAATTCACTTCCGGTCGTATTTTTCATGTTTTCAAAATAAGAAGTTATCTGAGCGAGATATAGGAAACAGCAAGAAACAAGAAATATAATAGGCGCAAGCGTCAAAAATCGGTCAAAAATCGGCCAAAAACCAATTAACTGTTCCTTTCATGAAGCAACTATATTATATAAAGACTGAAACGTGTGATCTGTTTTTAAAATATCTCATATTTATCTGTTAATATATATTCCAGTGACATTAAATGCTTGTGTACGACGTTGCATGATTTTCTAAATATTTAATACATGTTCACTGCTACATGTATAAGCAAAGTACCCCAGGTCATCTGCGTCTCCACATGTACAAACAAACCCTGGCTGAAGTTGCATGATGTATAAGAGGTATTTACATTAAAAGTTTAAAAGTAAAGTTTAATGTTATCTACAACTAAATATACAGTGAAGTTTTAATTTAATAAAAACGCTACAATTATGTGGGGCTCCTTGCTCTCTCTTAAAGGAACAAGAGGCCCACGGGCCTTATAGGTCACCTGAGCATTATGCAACAATTTTCCAGTTATTGAATTTGATTCATGTTTTAAGCCAGATGCTATATGACATTCACAATTTTGAAAGAGGCACCATTGATCATCATAACAATACACTTAGCAGTTGCTTAGCTTGGTTACTGAATATCCATATGCAGGGTAGGGGAACAAAAATGCATTCCAACTAACCAGTAGTGCCCCTAACACTGTGACATAAACCCCTGACCCTAGGTCCACACATTGCACAAATTTCAAAAAGGCACCCTTAATATCAAAAATTAAATGTTTTATAAATACAAAAGAGCAGATTTCAAACAATAAATTCATTTTCAGTACATAAGTAGAGCCCCCACCCCACCCCTGACATTGGGGCTTTGAAATTCACATTTCTGCAAGAATACGGCCCTTTCTCATCATAACTATAAAGGTAGTTCATCTGCTTTATACCCAGAGACAAAGAAAAAAAAAATTCAAAGATTTAATGTATTTTCATTATATAATTAATTGAGCCCCACCCCCCTAACACCAGAACCCCTGACCCTAAGGTCATAAAATTCATAATTTTAAAAGAGACATTCTTGTTCATCATAACCATGTACTTAGTTTATTTAATTCCTAGGAGCAGAGAAGAAGATTTTCAAAGAATTCATGTATTTTCAATGTATAATCAATAGAGCCCTGCCCTCACACCAGAAACCCTGACCCTGGGACCATAAAATTCACAATTTTGGTAGAGGCACTCTTGCTCATCATAACTATGCACTTAGTAGGTTTATTTAATACCTAAAAGCAAAGTAAAAGATTTTCAAAGAAATCATGTATTTTCACTATATAATCAATAGACCCCCCCCCCCCCACACCAGAACCCTTGACCCTGGGGCCATAAAATTCACAATTTTGGTAGAGGCACTCATGCTCATCATAACTATGCACTTAGTGAATATATTTAATACCCATGGGCAGAGAAAAAGATTTTCAAAGAAATCATGTATTTTCACTATATATAATCAATAGAGCCCCGCCCTAACACCAGAACTGCTGACCCAGGGGCCATAAAATTCACAATTTTGGTAGAAGCACTCATGCTCATCATAACTATGCACTTAGTTAGTATATTTAATACCCAGGGGCAGAGAAGAAGATTTTCAAAGAAATCATGTATTTTCACTATATATAATTAATAGAGCCCCGCCCAACACCAGAACCCCTGACCCTGGGGCCATAAAATTCACAATTTTGGTAGAGGCACTCATGCTCATCATAACTATGTACTTAGTTGGTTTATTTAATACCCAGGAGTAGAGAAGAAGATTTCCAAAGAAATAATGCATTTTCACTATATACTTATTTAGCCCCGCCCTAGCACTAGAACCCCTGACCCCAGGGCCATGAATTTCACAATTTTGGTAAAGGACTCAATGCTGATTACAATCATGCAAACAGTTTGACTGCTTGATGTTCAGGAGTAAAGAAGAAGATTTTTAAAGATTGCATTAATTTTAGTGGTTTCGGCCCCACCCCTCGGGCCCCAGGGGGGCAGGGATCATGAAATTCACAATTTTTGTTCCCCTTCACCCATAGATGCTTTGTGCCAAATTTGGTTGAAATTGGTTCAATGGTTGCAGAGAAGAAGCTGAAAATGTTCAAATGTTAACACACGACGGACGACGGACGACAAACGACAAACGACGGACGACGAACGACGACGGACGAAAACGGATAGCAATAGGTCACCTGAGTTTACTCAGGTGACCTAAAAAAAAAACTGAACTCCATCTAGATCCGCCACTACATTTTCTTTCAGATGTAGCAGGAAAATTCTTGGCACATTGTAACTGCTAGGCAATATCTCGTAATATTCTGTAGCCTGCTAGGTCTTTTAATAAATTAACATTTAACCATATTTTTGAAAATGTTTATATATGTACACGTATACATGCATGTACACATCATTTTAAAATAAATACGTACAACAAATCCTGTTTAGAGAAAGTAAAATTGTTCATACATAACAGGGTCTTTGCTGTAGACTATCACTCGTGTCCTAAATTTCTCCGCACCTCAGTCATGCCAAAGTTTGTCAATCAGGAATCAATGAAATATTTACCTCATTGTTTATAAAAATTTAATTTTATGTTTATTGTGCATTTTTGTTAAACATTAAGATGCTCTTTTTAATATACTATTATATGAATGTTAAATATTTTTTTTTATATTAAATTGTTTTAAATCCGCAGAAACGCACTGCGACTTCAAACTTTCATACCAAATAACCGACCGCCTCCTGGCGGCTGTAATTAAGACAAAAAACTTGCATGAGTGACAGACTTTGAAGACCAGCAATTGGATTTGGTTCTAATGTTTCAAAAAAAAAAAGCCATGAAATTCGCAGTTTTGAAACAGGCCTCAATGTTTATCATAATTATATACTTAGCAGGGATGGGGTAATTGAAAAGCGTGTTTGTAATTGACTGTAATTAATTACATTTTTGGAAGTAATTAATAGAAGAAATTTGTAATTGCACATTTTTTTCAATTACTTGTAATTGTAATTTAATTAATTACACTTAAAAAATACCATGTAATTTCAATTACTTTTTTAATTACATTCAATTACATTGAATCACATTCAAGATACATGTATAATGTTCACCACTGCCTCCCCATTTAGCATTTTTTTTTAAATTTTATTTTATTTTTTTGTAAATATATCCTCAATCCTTCAATTATACAAAATCTTAAATTAATATGTAGAAGCAAATAATTAAAAGACTGGTTTGATGATAATAATAATCTAGTTTCTTTCTAATCATTATGTACGTAAAACATTTATGTAAATTTAGTATGACTCTTAGGTCTAATCAGCTATGAAACACACATTTAATTAATTTAAATCTTTGGTGTTTGATCAATAATAAAAAAAGAATGCGTGTGTCATTAAGGGTGCGTATCATTACCACTACATTTTCAAAATTTTCATAACTGCTACATAGTCATTACCGCTACAAAAAACCTTACATTACCGCTACATAAAAATTATACATTACTGCTACATTGCTTCATAGCCACAAATGCGTGTACAGTACAACCTATAATTGCATAAGACCCATTTCCCCTGCTCACCACGGGGAGGTGAAAGTAAGACTTTGAGCATGACGTTTTTTTTATTATCAAAATCAATTTTGTTTCATAAAACACAAAAAAATTAAAATCAAGCACTGTTCATAGATATAATTCTAAGTTTTGTCACATGTTTTTACACTATCGCTAAAGCCTTGAAAGCCATTTGCTAGACATATTGTTGTTTTCTAAATTTATAACCATCGATAAGTAAGCCGGCATTCCCTCGAGTTGTAACAAACTTCTCAATTGTGGTCATAATGTTCAGATGACACTAAATAATTAAATTTTGACTGCAGAGTTAAGTATGTAAATATACTCATTCTGATTACAGGCGCGTAGCATTGTTTTTGAAAGTGGGGGGGGGCCAGCCAGAGAAATTTTTTTTTACTTACCTGAAAAAGTTGACAAGCAAAAAAAAAAAAAAAAAAGGAAAAAGTTGCCCAAAGCCAAAAATCCTATTTTGGATTAGATAGTGAGTGAATTCTGTTGATTAGAACTCATATACCGAACCATACCTGGCTAAATCGACATGTAGCTTTAATGAGTTGTTTTGGGCTGATTCAATATGTAGCGGTAATGAGTTGTTTTTGGCTGGAAAAATGTAGCGGTAATGATAGGTCGGAAATCTGAAAAAATGCAGCGGTAATGAGTTGAAATTTTTGGCAATGTAGCGGTAATGTTGACCTCCCGTCATTAAGTTCGCTCTTGTTGAGGAGAGATAATTGCCATCCAGATCACAGCTGTAAATTACAATCAAAACAAAACAAAACAGGAGGTATTCATTCAATGATTTAGATGACAAAGACAATTGAGAAAATTATTTCAATTCAAAATGCTACGCTAGCTTTAGAAAAGAAACAATTTCATATATACTGTATTTGGGGGAATACAATGCGCACTTTTTCCTAAAATAAAATACTGTGAGAAAGGGATGCGTATTTTACATCACAATGGGATTTTGATGAGTTTTTCTTTCAGGTGAAACACGGATATCATACGTACATACCGTAGTATTACCTAGAGACATAAGCAATTTCTTTTGTTTATTGCCATATTTTAAACTTTGGAAAGTTATTGTTGGAAGGTATGCTTCTTAAAAATGTCACTTTCATAATCTTTTGATACCAAAATAACATGAAAAAGTAAGTTAAAAGTAATTTGAGCTGCATGCTGATTGTCTCCGTGGAGGCCGCCATTACCGATGTTATTTTTAGACGTTCACTCATGCCTATGTCACGTGCTTCCGTAATGATAGTGCACATGCACCTTATCTGCCAGACAAAGTAATAAATCATTTTTTATAGGTTTAAAATAACTCAATGATAATCTGCAACAATATTAACACCCGTCCATACATCCCAATGAAAGGAAGCCAATGTTGTGACACATGTGCGCTGGTCAAATGATAATTACCTATCAACACCCCTCGGGGCAATTAATTGTCTACCGACTCCAAAGCAATGTTTTTACAGTTAGAGCACTGATTATTTACTGCCATGTTAATTGCTTTGATTATTTTCTTTGTTAAAAATTGGGGGTCGGTTTATGACCTTTCGTATGTGTGAGCATATGTTGATTACGGCACTTTAAACAATTAAACACTTGTTAAATGTAATTTTACCTTATCTTATACTTATCGGCCTTTTGTTTAAATAATTGAGAGTTGACAAATGAAATATAAATTATGCTAAAACTTTTAATAAAAGTGGTATCATTTAGAAAGTAAGATATCCGCGAAGATTCAGAAGAGGAAAATCGTAGTCTTCTTAAAGAAATAAATACTTTGATGTTTCAATTTCGTTTCCTGTTAAAATATTGTAAGATAATTTTCAGCATGATTATCTAGAACCAAAATTAAATATGACAACTGATAAAACTTTCGACAATATCTCTTGCTTTGTTGAAATAAAATTATTTCATCTAAGAATATGGCGACGCATAATTTCAAATTCACCGTAACTATTCTTTAAAAAAATCTGTTAATACTTTTACGCAACATTATCTTGTGCTTTGTTGAAATAAATGAATAAATAATTATCTCAAGATTGCTGCGATATGGAATGTCAGGATTAAGAGAAAGTTATAAAGTGTGTATTTTAAAAAAACAGTGTTCAGTAAATTTTTGACAATTAATCCTCGCGCCGATTTTTGTAACAAATTACCGCGATTTTCAAAGTTCAGAACATCGCTTGGTAAATTTTTCAGTTGCGTATAACACATCCGAACTGCGTTTTTTTCCCCAGTTTCAGACTCAAAAAGGGGGGTGCGTATTTTACATCAATGCGTATTATACTCGGCCAAAAACGGTAAACACCAAAACAGATTTTAATGAATTTTGCATTTAAAAACTCAAAAAGTTATGTTCTGTACAAGTATTATTTATTGAGTAATAAAAGATGTTCAACATAAATAGCCATTTAGAATGTTCAGGTTACCTTCAATTCAAGAAAATATTTAATTTGAGGGGTTACAGTTGTGAATCATTTTACTCAACTAAAATATCCACTTTTTAACAAATATCATAAGCAATGTAATTTGTGTACATGTAGAATTCAAGCGGAGGAAACTGCATCAAACTGATCTCGGTCAGTTCTTGTACATGTTGTAAATAAAAGTTGTAAATTAAACAACAATTAGATACACAATGCCTTTAGCATATTATTTCTTATTCAAAGACTGCGCTTATATACCAATGAATGATGTTCTGAATATATTCATTGACAAAATTTTCAGAAAAATTAAAAATGTAATTTGTAATTTAATTAATTACTTTTGCAAATAATTGTAATTTAATTAATTACATGTCTTAGAAAGGCTGTAATGTAATTGTAATTTAATTGAAGCAAAAGTCAAAGTAATTGTAATTTAATTACTAATTACTTTTTAAAGTAATTGACCCCAACCATGATACTTAGCATGCTTACTTTGGTTACTTAATACCCAGAGGTACATCAGAGTATCAATATACATTTCCGCTTTATAACCACCAGTTGTTAATCTGAAAAAAAGCTTCTTACTAATCCTTTGCAAAGAAGACATATTTAGAAACTAACCTGTGAATTGAGTCAGGATGTTGTTTCTTGACCAGTGATTTAATCAGCTGACCATAGGGAGTGTCATGTACAGATATTCTGGGCATCTCCACAGTTTTATATGCTGGCACCTCAGGGGCTGGAGCAGCTTTCCTAGTGGCCATCAAACTAGGGTGGAGATATCCATGTCCATGACCTTCATCTTCTTTAAGTGTTAAAGAAACAAACAGCATTATAGCATAATGAATTTTCTTTACATTCAAAATTCACGGTATCAAAACTTGCATACCTATAACTTAAAATGATAAATGGCATATTTTTGATAAGTGCAGACTAACTAAAATTAAACAGATCTTTCTATTTGTTTTGTACTTTATATAAAGATAGGACTTTCCTGTAAATTACACAATTTAAATTAATTGTGTTCCATAGATATCACAGATTTAAAACAATAACTGATTTATTTCCGATTCAAAAATAAATATCAGACAAAGTTTAAAGTCAATTTAACCATAGAAAGATGGGCATATTTAAGCTCAAAATAGGTGAAAATTTGAATTTGAACGTAAGTAACAAATATCATGTAAATCTTTGCTTAATCTCACATTTTCATATTTTTTTAGCTCATATACGCCATATATAGCTTTAAAAAGTTTGATTTATTACACAGAATAAATCGAGATGTATTTAAATACAACAGCCCAAAATGTGACCAAGTGGGGTGCCTACAATAGTTTCTGGAGAAATTCTTTACCTTATTATATGAGACCGTGTTTCAGTCACCTAAAAGGTGATGATCACTGTGCTATGAGAAAGAATGACATAGTGTCAGGGCCATCACTCTTGAAACCTCCCTTGGAACAGATGTAAACTTAGGTGTGTTTCTGCTTCATTTTGTATCTAGGCTATTTAACTTTCAGTGGAATATTAAATCTTATCCAATGTTGCGCATTACTGTGATATTCAAGGTAAAGTAAAAATCAAAAGCCTGAAAGGCTTCAATGGCATTGAACATGAAAAGACTATGGTGCCATAATAAAAAAATAAGATATTAACAAAACGTCACAATGTCAAAATGTCACAGTATCAACAAGATATGTTTGTGAAACACTGATGCCCCCGTATGGCAACATAGCAAAGATTAAACTTTTCTTAAATGCAAATTTAATGGTACCAAGAGTAGGGTATTCTCACTGGAAAACAATTGTGAAATTTGAAAGTAGTCTAATGTTAAAGTTTTTTCAATCAGTGCAAAATCTCCAAGTTCAAGGTCAAAGGGTCAAGGTAATTGGTATCCAATGAAAGATCTTGCCACATAGAATACTTATGTAGATTATGAAGCCTTAGCCCTCACCATTCAGAAGTTATGGCCAATGTTAAACTTTTTTTTTGAAGTAGGTCAAACTCTAAGGTCAAGGTCAAAGGGTCAAATTTCTTGTTAGCAAATGAAAGGTCTTGTCACAAGGATTAAATATGTGAAGTATGAGAGCACTAGCCTTAACCCTTTAAAATTTATGGTCAAGGTTTGCTTTTTTAAAGTAGGTCAAACTCAAAGGTCAAGGTCAAAGGGTAAAAGTGCTTGGTATTTAATGAAGGGTCTTCTCACAAGGATTACATATATAAAGTATGAAAGCCCTATATCTTACCGTTCAAAAGTTATGGCCAAGGTTAAAGTTTTTTCACAAGTACAGAAATCTACAAGGTCAAGGGCAAAGGGTCAAGGTTGTTGGTATCCAATGAAAGGTCTTTCAACAAACATTACATATGTGAAGTATAAATGTCCTGGTATCTACTGTTCAAAAGATATGGCCAAAGTAAAAGTTTAAAATTTTCATGTAAAAGTGGGTCAAACTCCAAGGTCAAGGTCAAAAGGTCAAATTTGGTGGTACCCAAAGAAAGGTCTTGTCACAAGGAATACACATATGAAATATGAAAGTCATAGCTCAACTAAATCAAAAGTTATGGGCAAGTTTAAAGTTTTTGCGGACAAACAGAGAGACAGAGAGAGATGGACGGACACGACAAAACTATATACCCCCGAAACTTCGTTTACGGGGGCATAAAAAGTTACAGTCTGGGGTCTTATGCCATGGTACAAATAGAGCAGGGTTCGAATTGACTAGACACCACTGCACATGGTCATGCTAAATATCAATTTAATTTCTTTTCAGAAAGTTGAAGAACTATGAAGGGTTTCATGAAATTATATATAATTCTTTCTAACTGCCAATCTCTATGCATCTAAACTACAACGGTCACCATGACTCTGCTCTATAACAAGTATGATTGAGTTACCATCGGGCGTAGCATACGGTACACTGGGAAATGGAGGAAATGGAGAAATACAGTAATACTGTTCATTATCATCAGTATTTAGGATAAAATTGGTTAGAAGATTGTTAAAGTAAAGCTAAGATTTAGAAATTTCATCTTTTTAGTCTTGGAGTAGTAATGTTTATGTAATTTTGTAATTATTTTACAGCCTGTTGGGTTGTTTGTTTTCACACGGTTATCATTCTGAAATGTTTTTCATGTCATTTGACATACCCTTTCTGTAGAAATTCATCAGCAACAACCATCACATTTTTCTTGTGTGTGAAAATAAAATACAGTATCGTTGTGTTGTAACAGAATTGATATAATTGATGCAATTTTGGTTTCATTGTGTGCATCACTGAAGAAACTGGTTTATAGCTATTGCTATTTTCTATTGCAGATGCATCAACAGACACATTACAGTGACGAACATCCAGTGGTGATTTCGTTCTGGCTGATAGCTAGATGACATTCTAGCTCTAAGAGCTCGACACCATAAAAAGTCAAAAGGTCATGTCAAAGTACAATTGAGGTAGAAAGAGACAAATGTAATCATTTAGAAAAAACAACTCCTGCTTTTAATGGCGAATGTATTTTATCTTCTAACAAGAGGCCCAAGGGCCTTGAATCACTCTTCTGATTAATTGTACAATTGATCACTTCTATTTGAAGCCTCTAACTTTAAGAATCCTACAATCAAGATGCATCAACTGACAAAGTTTGATGATTCTAAGCCAACAAGTACCTGAGATATTCAAAAGTAGGTCACCATGACCTACTTTTTGGTCGACATTCTCCAAAAACCCAAGATGCATCAACTGATAAAGTTTGACAATTCTAAGCCAATCAGTACCTGAGATACTTAAATATAGCCATAAAATGTTACAAGCAGGTCACTGTGACCTACATTTTGGTCAACGTTCTTTGAAAACCAAAAAATGCATCAACTGACATAGATTGATGATTCTAAACTAATAAGTACCTGAGATACTATAGCCATAAAATGACCCAAGATGCATCAACTGACAAAGTTTGATGATCATAGGTCTGAAAGTATTCAAAATATGCCTTTTAAGGTGTAATATCCCTCTGATAAGAAAGATAACTTTCTGAAGACATTTTTCTATGAAATTCAATGAATTGTCATGTCAGATTTTATAGATTTCATTCAGAAGGACCTTTTTACGGTCAACTCAATCGAATCTGTTTTACCGTTCAGATGTTCATATCTAGTTTCTATTGCCAATTTTCTATTTATTATTTAATATATACATTTGTGGTATCTCTCCATTATATAAACATACAGAGAGAAAATATCTTCAATTCTGTATGAAGTTTGTTAGAGGTCAATACGTGACCTAATCACACAGCGCAATAATATCTACCGGTAAATAAATTATAAAATGACCTGCTCTACTTGCTTTTCGTGTATAAAAATGAATAAAATAAGCAAGTAAAATGATAATTATTTTATTTTAAATGTAAACAAGTATTTCATACAGTTTTTGGGCTATCTATTCAACCTGTGTACATAGAGAAAACTAGGACAGTGTAGGAGCCTAGCATTTGTTTACATTTTTCTTCACTTTTGTCAGCTGCACAGTCTCTAACATTCATCCTTATTTTTTGGATAGACCTTTGGTTAAATTTTCATGATCAACTTTTATTTTATCTTTAAATTTTACTCACAATAAATGTGTAAATCTGTAGGAAAATATCTTTGCAATCATGTCATGAACAGCTGCCAAACACCTCGGTGTTTTCGTAGTTCAATATAAAGCTGTCGCCAGTGTATCCGTGTTTTTCAGTGTTTTACGATAAGTATGCCTTTAGTTACTGAAACCGTGGAATATTTTTGATCAAACTGCAAATTTACTGGCTCGGACAAGTGTCTCAGTCCATTGGATCCATCCATCCCTTTCCAGCGACCGAAATTCCTCCAACTTTTTATCATCAAACTTCGGACGTGTTTCTTGTGTTTTTAGCATCAATTATCATTTTCACGAATAAAATTTTCCAAGACAACAATCTGTTCACTATTTGATCACAAGTAGCCTTTCACAAAATATTCCCTTCGAAATAGATTCCTTAGCCTAATGAATTTGAATAACCGCCATGCTAGCCGATTTACACCTTTCGTCATTTTTCAAAATCTGACGATTAGTGCAATAATTTAATATATGAAAATATTATTTGTGGCTCAAATGTATATAACATAGGTAATCAGAGATTACAGAGCTCACCTCAACGAATGTTGTCTTTACGTAAGGCAAAGTCACACAATTAACCAACAAATAGTGTACATTCCAAAAATGAAAATATTTAAGCAATTTTGAATACTTTGAAATAGACCTATATAAAAAATTTAAACTAGATATATTCAATTATCATGAAAATGTAATCAATATCCAGCATCTGAAGCAAATGATTGGAGAACTTTTCATAGCTTATGAAAACTATCACCTGTTCACTCAACAGGAAAATGTAGGAACATCAGATATATATAAGCAAGCCCGGTAGAGTGTATCCTCAGATGTATCATCCATGCAAGTTTGGTCAACATAGGGCTTATAGTTACTTGCAAATGAAACATGCACCAAAAACTTTAACCTGTTCACTCAACCGGAAAATGTAGGTCAGATTCAGCATCCGAAGCAAGATATATATAATGGACATCCTTAGATGTATCATACATGCAAGTTTGGTCAACATAGGGCTCATAGTTACTTGCAAATGAAACATGCACCAAAAACTTTAACCTGTTTTCAACGGAAAATGTAGGTCAGATTGGGATCCGAAGCAAGCCCAGTAGTATGCATTTAGATGTATCATACATGCAAGTTTGGTCAACATAGGGCTCATAGTTACTTGCAAATGAAACATGCACCAAAAACTTTAACCTGTTGAATGAGCGGAAAATGTTTTTTCATACTTTTGGATTAAATACTTTAATATTTAGTATATTATCATATAAGTTTGGTCAACATATGGCTCATAGTTACTTGCAAATGCACACATGCACCAAAAACTTTAACCTGTTCATGGTACATTTCCGGAAAATGTAGGTCAGAAATCTCAATTGCAGTAGTAGATGTGTTATTAGATGTATCATACATGCAAGTTTGGTCAACATAGGCTTATAGTTACTTGGAAATGAAACATGCACCAAAAACTTTAACCTGTTCACTCAACCGGAAAATGTAGGTCAGATTCAGCATCCGAAGCAAGCCCAGTATCCTTAGATGTATCATATATGCAAGTTTGGTCAACATATTATTATTATTATGCAAATGAAACATGCACCAAAAACTTTAACCTGTTCACTCAACCGGAAAATGTAGGTCAGATTCAGCATCAAACAAGACCGAAAGTATGCATTGATCTTAGATGTATCATCCATGCAAGTTTGGTCAACATAGGGCTTATAGTTACTTATAAAATGAAACCTGCACCAAAAACTTTAACCTGTTCACTCAACCGGAAAATGTAGGATTTTCAGCATCCGAAGCAAGCCTGGTTGTATCCATCCTTAGATGTATCCTCCATGCAAGTTTGGTCAACATAGGGATTATACTTACTTGGAAATGAAACCTACACCAAAAACTGCACCAAAAATGTAAACCTGCTCCAAAAACAAACCTGGTCATTCCCCTGCTGAAATTCACACCTGTTCAAACTTTGTTGGTACAATGAAACACATGTGCAACATCGCAAGATCTTCCATTTGATGTCTAAAAAAATAGGACATAGAAGTACCAAAAAGAAAACTGCTCCAAAAAACTTAACCTTAACTCTCTAATGATCAATATTTTGTTATACATTACCGACGCAAAAGTATTCATCTTAACAATTTGATGGTGAGCTATATAAGTTGTTTGAAAATTGGCTTATAAAATTCTAGATATTAATATTTGAAAATCTGAAGCGTGATCAAATCTTCTGAGAAGGCCTTCGGCCTGTCAATTCCGCCATTTCGCAATTGGGGTTTATAAACTTGTTATTTATTTCTTAATAACAGTTTACCTAAAACATTAAAATACTCAGTTCCTTTAAACAACATGTTCATTTCAATATTTCCACTTAACACTTAATTTCCGTTTAACTATTTGCAATTTAACTGGGCTAGATACGATATATGTAATGTATACGATATATTTTTTTAAACGTAAATAAAATAAAGGCGATTAGAACGTTTTACTATTATCTTATTTCTTGACGCCATATCACACCTATTTAATAGATACAGTGCAAAAAAAGTTTATATTGGCGTTTTGGCGCAAATTATTTATCCCGCCTTTTATTATGGAGAAAGAGTTTAAACACTGTTCTAAATGTATACACACAAGTATATTTAGATGATCACGTTTTTTGTTATAAACAAGTCTTAATGGTTTGCGCGTGTGACACTTGATAAAACCAGAAAAAGGCAACATGAAGGTTTAATCCTCTTTGAAAACAAAAATGAACACTTTTCAGCTCGATTTTAGACGGCATTTTTTTCCGTCTGTGGAGACGGCAGTCAGGAGTCAAACAATGCCTTACTGAATGCCGAACTAACAGACCCGATGTCGTTGCTCGAACAACAGCAGGTCGAATTGTTACTTAAACAAAAGAATGTTGATGAAAATTTTAATGATCAACATAACATATCGGCATTTGCAGCAAACGAGGCAAGGTTGACCAGAGGAAATGAGACCACCTATTCCAAAACGATTTTGTGAACAAATGTCGCCGAGTGTTGCAGATGTGTTGTCTGTTAATGCACGAGATAATGATTTTGAGGATATAGATTCTAATGATTTGGTGGTTTTTCCATGAAGGTGCCTTTTGGTGCACTGATCCGCTACAGTGGAACGGTTTTGTTTCAAAGATGGCAAAAGTGCTCAATATTGATCTTGAAGCTGAATCCTTGAAAGAAAATCATTTTTTTTCGCGATTGAAGGGAGACAAGATGACGTCTCTCCTTAAAATGCCTATTGAAGGAACTCTCGATATGATTAAGACGGTTGAGAAAGAAGCTAGATATTGTCGCATTTATTTATGATTTTTGTAATCCTCCAAAGTTGGATGACAACATTGAGGAGGGATTAGTAGTAGGCCAGAAGGGTAGTTTTGGAAAATCAAAAGTAATCTCCTTTTCATAAGGAGTTAGAAACATGACTTTCGGGTATGATAGCAAGAGCCTTATTCAGAGCCATTAGATATGTATAGTGTATAGCAGCTTTTTATGAGGCTGAAGTGCCGGATGATCGGTGCTAAAGCCCTCATCAATGAAGCATGGCTGATTTGACAGCAAGAGTGAAATAGAAGAAAAGTTTTTCTTAAAAATGAATTTTATCGGAGAAGAAATTTTAACACCAGTTGTTTTTCTTTATTCTCTATGCTTTTTACCTAGAGAAACCCAAAATGTTTACAAATAGGGTTATTGTTAAAACATATTGAGCAGAAAGAGGAAAGCAGATGTAAATGAGACCTCTGCTCATTCTGCAAAAGTCCCTAAGTCTAATGAGAAATGCCTTAAGTTCTGATCACAGCAAGGACAATTTTCGTTCAGGACAAGGGAACAGGAAAAATTCTTTTTCCAGGCGAACCTTTGGGAACCAGAAAGGGTTTCCAACTCCAAGTAAGTAAATCTCGTAAACAGCCAGTCTGTAAATATGTTTCCCCCACCTAGAATTCCACAGGAAGTGGACCGTAATCACGCAGGAAGTGGGGAAACCCTAAGGGAAGGGTTAAAATTGGAATTAATGATTCAACCCAATGTAAATATCAAGGAAACATGTGTACCAAGATATGGTATTCACGAATCAGTTATTTTAGCAGAAATAAACATGTTGTCAGGAAAAAATGTTATAGAACCTGTGCCTGCAGGGCAAGAAAAAGGGTTTTACAGCATCATTTTTGTGGTGCCAAAGAAACAAGGAGGGCTTCGGACAATTCTAAATCTAAAAAATTTCAGTTAATAGTGCCTCGACATTTCAAAATGGAAACTTTGTGTTCTATAATGAAAGCAAAGTTGTTTAAAATGTCACACAGATTTCCAGAAATTTCTAAGGTTCAGATTTCTAGGCCAGAGTTACCAGTTTCGAGCAATGCCATTTGGACTTCATTCTGCTCCAAGGGTCTTCACAAAGATAATGGCAGTTCTAGCGGCACACTTGAGAAAAATGATAATCCAAATATTCATGTACCTAGACGATTGGTTGATGATCAATCCAGACAAGAGAACTCTTCTTCAACAGAGAGACTATGTATTACATTTTCAGGAGCTGGGATTATTAGTTCTGCCATCCCAACAAGTTTTTAGAGGCCAGGTTTAACATAGTGCAGACTTTATCAATAAGTCAACACACTCAAGCAGTAGTTATCCTCAAATTGTTAGGACTGATGGCTTCATGCATTTATTTGGTTCCGATGGGAAGGTTACACATGCGTCCCATACAGTTATACCTGTTGGCAATGTGGAGACCAAAGAAACTCATGTGATAGTGAGCAAAAATTCAGCACCTTCAGTTTTTGAAAACATTCAAAGGAATTAACATAGCTTCAACTGACATTGATAACAGATGCCTCACAAGCACATTTTTATACATTATCAACAGAAGCATATAAATTTTAAAGGCAGTTCAGTTGTTAAAAACTCTGTTTTTGATAAAGGGAAAAGTGATCCTTATACGGTCAGACAACACAACAGTGATAAGCTATATCAACAAACAAGGGGGGACACACTCACCAGAACTGTGTTATCTAACTTGGGAGTTGTTCCAGTGGTGCATGGAGAACAAAATTACAATACGAGCTGTATCACATTATTTTTTGCACTTTTTTGACAGAATGGTCACTCAACAAAACTGTTGTAAATTTACTGTTCCAACAATTAGGAACTCCATGTATAGACTTGTTTGCAACTGCGCAAAACAAAATGGCTCCCCGTTTCACATGGCTTTTTTGCCTTAGCAATGAGTTGGGAAGGGATTTATGCTTATGATATTACTTGTGAACTCGATACGGGAAGAGCAAAGTGTTGTACTTCTCATTGTTGTGGCCCAGACCGATCTTTGATCGAAGTACCAGTCAAACTACCACTGTGGCCAGATCTTCTCTCTCAAAATCGCAATCAGATTTTCCATCAAAATCTAGAAACTCTCAATCTTGTAGCATGGAAACTGTCAAATTGCAACACATCAAGAGGATTTTCTGAAGAAATTGCAGAAATTATGGCAAATGCCAGAAAGACATCTACACAAACAGTTTATGATGCAAGACTCAGAATATATAACAGTTGGTGTAAAGAACAGGGTGTTAATCCCATTACAACATCTATACCAGAGTTAGCACAATTTTTTATGTATCTCTTCAATGTGAGAAAGTGTAAACCACAGACTATAGCTGGATAAAATCAGCAATAGCAATAGTTCATCAGAATGGGAGCAGTATTGGTACAAGTACAACCTGTCTTCATTGTTGAAAGGATTATTTAATAAACAGGTATATGACATAACTGGAATTTACCACTGGTTTTGTTAACTCTCACAAAACATCCATTTGAACCACTAGAGTCAGCAGATCTAAAGTTTTTGACTCTTAAAACTGTTTTTCTGGTAGCCATATCGTCGAGAGTGAGCGAGATTCATAGCCTCACTTTAGATGATGGTCACTTTAGAATAGAGAGGAAAGGAATAAAAATGTTACCAAATATTTTTAGCACATTAGACCATGGGACCCTATTTATATTCTGCATTTGATTCATTCGCCACAGATTCAGAGGATTTAAAATTGTGTCCTTGTCATGCATTGAATATTTATATCAATAGAACGAAAAACAGTCAAATAGGTTATTTGTGACATAAACAGAATAACCACAAGGAAGCATCAAAAGAATATTGCAAGATCTTAGTTAGCATGGTTCGTTTTGCTTATGATAATGCAGAAGCAGCAACATTGAATCTAAGAGCACATGACACTAGACGTTTGTCAACTTCCTGGGCTTTGTTCTGTGGTGTATCTGCAAAGATTAGGGCAGCACACTGGGCATCTGAATCTACTTTTACATCATTTTAAAAGATGTTCCAGATCATCAGTCCATTTTTGCCAAGGCAGCAATTTTGGACTCATCAAGGAGAGGGAAGCAAAAATAGGTAATTATGTACCTTTTATGTACTTTTGAACTTTTCCTCTTTGCTGCAAATTCTTTTGCAAATAGAAGCACAGGTTGAAATATTGAAATGAACTTGGAAATGAGATATTTACACTTACCTGCCTTACCCAGCCCACCTCCCCTCTCAAGGAAGTTGAAAGGTCAGAACCTTTTAAGTTCGTCGAGAGAAACTGAAGAGTTATAGTTAAGGGGGATAACTGGAGGTGATACCGTAGTTACTCTAAAAAAATATATCGACGCATTGTATGGGGAACTAGAGGGAAATTGCAAATAGTTAAGGAGGCAGGTAAGTGTAAATATCTCATGAACACGGATTTTACCCCCAAAAATCCAAAAATTGAGGTACCGTATAATCCTTATTAAACGTTTTTTGGTCTTTAACAATTGTCTCTGGGAGCAGTGATTAAAATCAACAAGAATCAAAAAATTAAAGAAAGTGAAAATGAAACTTATTTATCCAATTTCTTAGTGGAAAATGAATAATTTAGCATTATTTGGGTGGATTGTCTTTACTTTAAGTAAAGTTAGACATTATATTAGTGGTTCCTTGTATTTTTTTTTCAAAAGATGTCTTGAAATTAAAATTTGACATTTAAAAATATTGTAAAGAGAAAACTAAAATAACCGCCCCCTATTTGCAATTTTCTAACCGACCGGGGCAGTTTATAGGGATTATACGGTATTTCTTTCTCTTAACATATGTCATTTACTTCTTACAGAAATTTCAGATGCAGAATTGTTTATGAACATTTCATGAATATTTTGTTTCACTAAAAAATATTTACAAGGGTGATAATGGAACGTGAACTCTTGTTGATGGATGAGTATTATTTTACAAGCACAGAAAACAATTTGATATTCTGATTAAAAAAGCAACACTTCAGTATGTTTTCTAATGAGAATTAGATAGGTATTAGAGTACAAATTATTTATATATATATACCTTTTACCGTATAATGGGTATTGTTTACGTGCTGCTAATTATGTTCCCCTAACGGAATTTCGGAACATATTGTTTTTACTCTGTTTCTTATTATTAAGGTCTTCCGTTTCCAACGGAAGACCTTATTGTTTTCGTTCAGTTTCTTTTTCCCTATTATTATTATTATTCTTTTTTTTTCTTGCCGATTTTTGTCCACGCGAGTTCTCGGAAACGGCTCGGTCGATTTTCATGAAACTTTCAGATCTGATAGATATTTGTCTGAACCTTATTGGAAATTTTTTATATGTAGGCCGTCACTTCCGGTCGTGAGCTATGGGTGATTTACTGATTTTTAGAGGGTCAGCTTGTCCTGGCAATCACTCCAAACGAATAAAGATATTGACTTGAGATTTTCAGTGAAGGTAGAGGAAGGATTGCTGAATTGCTTTTTTGGGTCTATATCTTTCCAGCACAAAAGGCGTTGAAGCTCGCGTGAGCTCGTTATTATTATTATTTTTCTGACCATCTAATTTTGTGCACGCGATTTCTCAAAGACTACTGGATTGATTTTCATGAAATTTGCAGGAACAATGTGTTGTCATCTGAAGTTATTTTATCCAACAGATTTTTCGGAAATTACTTTCTGGTGCCAAGTTACGGACAATTTTCTGATTTTAAAATGACATTTTGTTCGTGGATAATCTCAAGAATGGTAAAAGATATCACTGTGAAACTTTCAGGGATTATAGATCGTGATAAGTACTACCCAAGACGCTATCTTTTGTACGTCGTCTCTACTTCCTGTCGTAACGGCATGCAAATTTAAAAAGTCGAATTTTTAAACTTTTTTGTTTTTCAATATTTTCAAATATATTAGTATGGTTGATAGAAAGTTTCTCATTAGGCTGAATATATAATTTTTTTGTAAATTGATAAATTCAAACTCGAGATATTAACATTCAAAAATCTGAAGCGGGACCAAAATGGCGGCGGTCTCTTTCAATTCCGACATTTTGCAATAGGGGTTTACAGAGGCAGCCGAGCGTTAGCTTGAACGAAAGTAACATAAGGAACAATGAAATGTGTAGGGATACTTGGAATGTCACTTCGTAGGTTGGCTGCAATTCTGCGACAAACTACATTTATAATCCAAGGTCTCCTTATAAGTCTTCTTTAATTGGTTTTGGTTGTTTCTCAAAGTAGAAATAGAAAAGAATTAATGTGAAAATTAAGTACAATATCTACTAACTTTTGTTTTGCATCACGGAAACACATAGCTTAAATAAAGTTATAATTAATAGTTTTTCAAGAAACAATATACGAGGGGTTATCAAAAAGTTCGTGGACTGAGGTTATAAAATTAGTACTTTGTAGTCTGTGCTTTCAAAATTTATAGGGAGCATAAAACAACAAAAAATAAGGAATTGTTGAAAATTTTAGCTAGATACGTTCATTATTTGCCAAATTATTATAAAATAAAAACGACATTATATGATCACCCGGCGCTGTTGTCGTTTATTTTCATGACGTCCGACGTCATTGTTTATTTCAATGTCCTCTTCTACCTCATGCACTCTTTTAGATGAGATTCCCTGGAGCTGAGTAAGGACTTAAACCCGCCTTGTTTATATGACTCTACAATGTCATGAACAGTGGCTTTCAATAATATAATATTCCAAATGGATTTATACATTAGGAGAGATCCTCGCTTGATTGTGTCAGTATACTTTGCTTTTGAGAGTTCAATATCTACAACACATGATCAACGTCATTTTTTGACGCGATTGATTTTTCACACCTTGACTACAAATTGACATTAACTGTGTATCCCTTTTCTCCCTGAATATATTTTGACATTAAAAGACAAGTATTCTGGGTGCATATTATTTCTCTGTAGCCAGTTTAAACATTTCTTAGGTCTATACCATTTTTTCAGGGGGCAACACTTGATAGAATGTTGGAAAAAGAAACCCCTCCCCCTTTTTGATGTCATTTTCAAGGCCTCATTTATTTGGACATTCCATGTAAAATTTACAATAAAATTTCATAGAACTTACAAAATGAAGTGAAAATTTAATATTTTATGGAAAAATTGTGTCCCGACACGTACCTGAATTAACAGGATTTTTGGATGCCAAATGTTCATATCAAGAGTTTTTTCTCAGTTACACATAGGTCGCGAAAACGTCGTGTTCTAGGTTGCGCCGCCTGGACATACCATTGCTTACAAAAACATTACTAATTTATTGAAAAATAAAATTTATGATTTATGGTTTATTCTTTAGATAGAAAAGATGACGCAAACTAAATATTTAAAAATTCATTGATGTGCCTAAAGCAGTTTTAATTTTATAGCGCTAGTCCACGAACTTTTTGATAACCCCTCGTATATAGTAAGTACAAAACGCGACCACTGTTTTCCCATGCACACTTGTGTCATATTAAACTAATAGAAAGGACAACTGTTACAATAAAAAAAAAATTTTTTTTTTAAAAATTACTATTTTTCAAAGACCGTTTAATTGACCTATATAACCTTTTTTTTTTCTTAATGCAAGTTATTGAACATAATGAAATCTTATTCCTTGACCCTCGTAGGGCGATCGAGGCATTTTTTTGGTGAAACATACCACCTTTTTCATGAAAGTGTAGGTAATTGGAAGGGTCCACTTTTGTGATTAAGAAGAATTCTTGTGCCTTTTGATATTTTTATCCTATTAATGGAATTATCCCAACACAGATCTTATTCCACGAGATATCGGACGGAAGACCTACTCGTTGCTCGCAATGAGATCGCATCTAGTTATTATTATGTCGCCCAAGACGAAGTCGGGGACGACATATTGCTATTGTACGCATTTTTTTTTGTCCAGGCGTTTTCTTGGAGATGGCTGGGACAATCTTCCTGAAACTTTCCTCAAAGGACGATCACTGGTTGTTGTTGTGCCATGTGGTCATTCAGTTTCAAAATGGCTACCGTTGCCATGGAAACCTGCAAAAAGCAACGAATTTTGACGAACTTTGTCCGCGAGTGTTCTCTCTGGTCCCTTGAACATTCGTCATGAAACTTTTTTATTTTAGTGATTAGTAATTGTAGTTTTGCGATTTGCATTTAAAATTTTTAAATAATCAATTATTGCCATGGAAACCAGGAGAAAGTTAAAATTCTTTAATTTCAATTTTCTCAATAACTACTCAAGCAATCGTTTTGAAACTGTCAATGTTTATTCCTTGCAATGTGTCAGTGATTTCTATTTTTAAAATAATTGTAATGAGTCGCTCACAGTTGCCATAGAAACGAAACAGAGAAATAGGTTAAGATGTATACGTCTTCTCCAAGGTCTAGGTCAAAGTTCTTCGTATCCAATAAAAGTTCTTTTCACAAGAATACATATTTGAAATAGGAAAGCCCTAGCCCTTACCATTCAAACGTTATGGCTAAGGTTCTATGTTCAAGACGACCCCCCACCCCCTCCCCTCCCCGAAGGAAGCGCACAGCCAGGTAGAATACAAAATATAACATATACAACTTACAAGTAACGTTTTAAAAGTTTCATTCATAAAATTCAGTTCTCCTGATGTGATCTGATATTTTGCCAACATTCATTCTTCTTCTGTCTTGTCTCTAGATTTTATAATTATTTTATTTTGTCTATAAAATAAAGTGTCACGCCACAGCATGATACGCCCGTCAAAAAATTACAATTACAATGTATCTTAAACAGTTAAAAGTGCAGGAAAATCATGTCAACCTTGATTTTAAGATTTCAATGATTTTTACACACCTTAAAAAATTTGTTTATCCATCTCCTGTGGTGTAGACATTAATTATAACAAATATTGCATCATTCATAGATTTCTATTCCTTGCCAAATGCCTATCATATTAAACAATATCAAATTAGTCTTCACAACTTAATCTATACCTAATTAATTTTGGAAACAAGAGGCCCATGGGCCTTATAGGTCACCTGAGCATTATGCAACAACTTTCCAGTGATTGAATTTGATCCATGTTTTAAGCCAGATGCTATAGCATTTACAATTTTGATCATCATAACTATACACTTAGCAGTTGCTTAGTTTGGTTACTTAATACCCATAGGCAGGGTAGGGGAACAAAAAATGCATTTGAACAAATCAGTAATATTCAGCAATAATCAGTAGTGCCGCTACCACACATGAACCCTTGACTCTTAGGCCTAGATCCACACATTGCACAATTTTTGAAAAGGCATCCTTGCTTTTCAAAAGTATTTGATTAATACCAAGGAGCAGATTTCAAACAATTCATCATTTTTCAGTACAGACCCCCCCCCCCTCTATGGTACTACTGACCCTGGGGCCTTGAAATTCACAATTCTGGAAGATAAGGACCCTTGCTCATAACTATATAGGTAGTTCATATGCTTAATACCCAGGAGCAGAGAAGAAAATATTCAAAGATTTAATGTTTTTTCACTATATAATCAATAGAGCCCCTCCCTAACACCAGAACCCCTGACCCTGGGGCCATAAAAATTTACAATTTTGGTAGAGGCATTCTTGTTCATCATAACTATGTACTTAGTTAGTTTATTTAATACTTTGGAGCAGAGAAGAAGATTTTCAAAGAATTAATGTATTTTCACTATATAATCAATAGAGCTCCGCCCTAACACCAGAACCCCTGACCCTGGGGCCATAAAATTCACAATTTTAGTAGAGGCACTCTTGCTCATCATATCTATGTACTTAGTAAGTTTATTTAATACCTAAGAGCAGAGAAGAAGATTTTCAAAGAATTTGTGTATTTTCACTATATAATCAAAAGAGTCCCGCCCTAACACCAGACCCCTGACCCTGGGGCCATAAAATTCACAATTTTGGTAGAGGCACTCTTGCTCATCATATCTATGTACTTAGTAAGTTTATTTAATACCTAGGAGCAGAGAAGAAGATTTTCAAAGAATTCGTGTATTTTCACTATATAATCAATAGAGCCACGCCCTAACACCAGAACCCCTAACCCTGGGGCCATAAAATTCACAATTTGGTAAAGGCACTCTTGCTCATCATAACTATGTACTTATGTAGTTTATATAATACCCAAGAGCAGAGAAGAAGATTTTCAAAGAAATAATGCATTTTCACTATATAATCAATAGAGCCCAGCCCTAACACCAGAACCCCTGACCCTGGGGCCATAAAATTCACAATTTTGGTAGAGGCACTCTTGCTCATCATAACTATGTACTTAGTTAGTTTATATAATACCCAGGAGCAGAGAAGAAGATTTTCAAAGAAATAATGCATTTTCACTATATAATCAATAGAGCCCCGCCCTAACACCAGAACCCCTGACCTCGGGGCCATAAAATTCATAATTTTGGTAGAGGCACTCTTGCTCATCATAACTATGCACTTAGTTAATTTATTTAATACCTAGGAGCAGAGAAGAAGATTTTCAAAGATTTCATGTATTTTTACTATATAATCAACAGAGCCCCGCCCTAACACCAGAACCCCTGACCCTGGGGCCATAAAATTCACAATTTTGGTAGAGGCACTCTTGCTCATCATAACTATGTACTTAGTTAGTTTATTTAATACCCAGGAGCAGAGAAGAAGATTTTCAAAGAAATAATGCATTTTCACTATATACTTATTTAGCCCCACCCTAGCACAAGAACCCCTGACCCCAGGGCCATGAATTTCACAATTTTGGTAGAGGACTCAGTGCTGATTACAATCATGCAAACAGTTTGACTGCTTGATGTTAAAGAAGAAGATTTATAAAGATTGCATTAATTTGAGTGGTTTTGGCCCCACCCCCAGGCCCCAGGGGGGCAGGGATCATGAAATTCACAATTTTTGTTTCCCTTCACCCATAGATGCTTTGTACCAAATTTGGTTGAAATTGGTTCAGTGGTTGCAGAGAAGAAGCTGAAAATGTTCAAAAGTTTACGACCGATTGACGACGAACAACGAACGACGTACGACGACAGACGAAAACAGATAGCAATAGGTCACCTGAGTGACTCAGGTGACCTAATAAAAGGCTGGCCATCAAATATAAACTGACCAACAGTTCTTCTGTCTAATTCCCAAAGGATACAGATAAGACCATGCTCTGAAGAAATGAAAGAGACATGCAGCTAGCCTTCCTACATTGAACACATTAATTAATCTTTAACTGGATGCTTGTCTACTCATTACTCCCAAAAGATTATTGGATCTGCACTATCTACCATAAAACATTTTTAAAACATATAAAACATCAATAATTTTTTTTTTTAGATTTAATGTCAGACAGTTAATTGTTAATATGCAATTCATATGGACATGCAGATTCCACCCCTACCCCCATAAAATTAATTTTTAAGTTCATAATATTATGTAATATCAAAATAGTTTAATATGCAATATCAAATTTGTTTTAATTACTTCTCATCAAATTCATTTTAAAACTTCAGATAGCCAACAAGAGCTATTTTTAATCCAACAGGCTTACCCATTTGGCCAAATACTCAAGGGATATAGCTAGCACCGATGCTCTTACAGCTACTCCTCTCACTAAACTCATTAATTTCTCTCTCTAATTTGACATGCAATTTTCTGTTATCAAAATTCTTCTTGACCAGTGCTTGATAATTAGACTCATGGGAGTGGTGGAATTTCTCTAACATACATTATATTTGTTATAGATTGCTGTCAAGTATATGCTAAAAAAATAAGTATTTTCTTAATTTAACATTTTTCTAATAAGGTTAGTGCAATAGTTTTACATTTTTTTGAATGTGTAAATGAATAGAAAAAAAAACATTTTTTTTTTAAAATTCCACTTAAATTAAAGGTCACAGTGACCTTGAAATAGGTCGCGACACACCTTCTACCTAAGATGCATAAACTGGCCAAGTTTGATGATTCTAAGTCTAATAGTTTTCTAGTTATGGACCGGACAGGATTTTTCCATATTTGGCTATAACTTTTTAATTATAGGTCAGAGCGACCTACTTTTTGTGCGCGACACACCCTCTACCCAAGATGTATCAGCTGACAAAGTTTGATAACTCTAGGCCTTATAGTGTTAAAGTTATGAGCCGGACACGAGAAAAGCTAACAGACGGACGGACGGACAGACAGACGGACACGAAGCCTATAACATAATACGTCCCGTCTTAAGACGGGCGTATAAAAAATAACGATTGTCAGCTGCATTTATTAGCATTTCACGTTTTCTTGTATTTCCATTACTTGTATATTAATAATTTCATTAGATAATGCATGTATCAATTAGAAAATTGGTACGTCATTTCCATAGTTTTTATTCATTCATAAATCCTTGGATCCGCTCCTGCAGGTGCGCGAAGCCTTGATCACCACTGTAAACAAAACATTCATCTCGCCGAAAATGTTCAGGATTCCTCTAAACTGATAAAGTTTACACATGATTTATCATCTCATAACAAACATCAGCCCTGCCATCAGAACCTCTAAAAATGAAAGTGAAAGTAGCGAAATTTCAGAGTTCTCACTGCGTTATAATACACAAACAAATTCGGCTGATCTTCTTAATAAATTACATTTGCCAAGCTTTTTTGGTAGGAAAGATACTGCCAATTAAAAAGTATGAGGCTCAGTTCAGTACATCTGCCCAATTTCTTTTATGCAAGTCTGCAAATTTAGGAACTTGTAATTTTTTCCTGCACTACTTTCTTCTCCTACCGATTCTAAAAATAATTAGTGGGATGTACCTAATTAAGGTCTTCCATTTCCAACGGAAAGGACTGATACGACTCGATGGTTGTCCAAGCTTAGCTAATGGACCATTGTTTTAGTGATGATAAAAATGAAAGTCTTGTCCAGTACGGGGCGACATATGCTATTGCTTGCAATAGCAGACTTTCTAGTTATTATTCTTTTTTCTTCTTATTTCTTCTCTGGTACTTTTTTGTCCGCGAGTGTTCTCAGAAACTGTTCACCCAACTGAGCTAAAACATTTTGAGGGTTAATTGCTGTGTAGTGTAGGTGGTCAGAACGAAGGTCATTTTGTGCGCATACGCATGCATGTGCATGCGCGTGATATGAGTGAAATGACTGATATACTTAATATAGCTATAACTTTTTAATTTTCTAATTAAATGATTTGAAATTCATTATATAAAGTTATATTAATAGTGTAGATAATGTCAAATTAGCATGAACTCATGCATGCACGTGCGCTTCGCTCTGATTGGCTGAAACAAAAACCTCAAAATCTTTTCTGTTTTTTGACAAAATGCTATGAAATTTGAAACATAGGCATACTTTAGGATGTCTTACAATATGAAATGTAACTTTTGTCATCAAAACACGCGCATGCACGTGCGCTGCAAACTGATTGGCTTAAACTTTAAATGGCTATAACTCTCTTGTTTTTCAACCAAACAGAATGGGATTTAGAACATAGACAGACATAATAGACTCCTACAAGAGGGTATCATACATGCACGTACGAGCACATGTGCTTTGCTCCGATGGGCTAAAACAAAAATCTCAATTATCTTTTTTGTTTTTTGTTTTTTGACAAAATCCTTTGAAATTTAAGACAAAGTCATGCATTAAGATATCCTACAATATGATGTATAATATTTTCATGTAATCACACGCATGCACGTGCGCTGCAATCTGATTGGCTTAAACTTTAAATGGCTATAACTACCTTGTTTTTCAACCAAGCAGAATGGGATTTAGAACATAGACGGACATAATGGACTTCTACAAGAAGGTATGGTCATCATGCACATGCATGCACATACGTGCATGTGAAATGAGTAAAATGAAAAATACGCTTGAATGAGTGTATTTTTTAATATTTTTGGATTAAATGCTTTGAAATTAAGTATATTAAAATAAATAGATAGTGTAGACAAGATGATATGGTCATTCCGCACATGCATTCACATAAGCACGCGTGCAATGCTAAAATTTAAATATATTTTGTATTCTTTTGGAAAAACGTTGTTTAAGTCTAAATTGCATAAAGTACGTCTTATTAAATACAGCTTACAGGGAATATGGCACCAAAAGGGAGTTGGGGAGCGTTTGGGGAACATCTGTAACAGTCCCCATTACAATTAGCCCTAGTTTTTACTAATTTTTACGAGTTTTATGAATCCGTAAAATTGAAATGCGTAAAATTTCACAGAAGTAAACAAGAGGCCCAGGGGCAACATTGCTCACCTGAGCACATCGGCTAGGAAAACACACAAATCAGATCAGAATTGATGAAGAAGATTTTTATAGATTTTTTTAACATTTTGTTTGTATATATTACTTTGTAATAATTTGAATTTGACTCCCCATCATTTCCCTCCCTACCCCAAAGGGTACTCATGATTTGAACAAATTTAAATCTTCAATACATGAGGATGGTTACATGTCAATATCACTTAACATAGCTTTTCTGTTATTGAGATTTTTTCCTTTATTTTCCTATGTAAAACTTTGATCCACCATTGAGACCCTTCCCGACCCTTGGAGGTTATGATTTGAACAAATTTAATTCTACACTACCTGAGGGTGCTTCCATATAATTATCACTAAGCAATGCTTTGCTATTCTTTAGAAAAAGATTTTTAAAAATATTTTTTAATATAAAACTTGAATCCCCCATTGTAGCCCCACCCTATCCCTGGGGGTCATGATTTGAACAAACTTGAATCTACAATATCTGAGGATGCTTCCGAAAAAAATATCACCAATTATGGCTTTGCAGTACTTGAGAAGAAAATTTTTAAAGATTTCCCTATATATTTCTATGTAAAATTTGATCAGCCATTGTGGCCCCACATTTCCCTTGGGGGTCATGATTGGAACAAACTTGAATGTACGAGGGGTGTTAGAAAAGTTCGCGGACAAGTTCTATTGTGAGCGCGCTATTTCCACGAAACCGGTCAAACTTTCCAGATAAAATCTTTACCTTTTTTCCAATAAATATACAAGAATTTGGTGCTTCTCGATGATTATTGAAACATATACAGCTTTTTTATTTTGATAAAACTTGCTTCACGGAGCATGCTACATTTTGGCACGTTTACATCACAAAGACTCTTTATTAAAATTAAAAATTGCACAATTGTACCGCAAAGAGGTTTATGATATTTTACCTGCCGCTAACATATTAATGAAACGTCACTGGGAGAAATTTTGAACTAAATTGAAGGGTATATGACTGTTTTATAGCCGTTTATAACTGATCAACGCTTAAAAACACAAGCCAAAAATCGGAACGTCATTGAGCGTCATGGAGCACTGCACTGCGTAGAAATTATGTATACAGACTGGAAAATGTCTAAAAAGAGATTAGAATGTTAAAGATGCTGCCGAGAATTTCCTACACCTCCAAAGGACAAGTTTTCAAATGGTTGTAGCTTCATAAGAATGGAAGGATTAACATTTTGAATGATTAGCTCCATCGATACTTCAATACCCCCGTATCGCATGGACATTGCGTTGCGCCTATATGGTTTTGCATAGTTTCCATACCTGATCGATTAACTGCATAGATCCGAATCAGTACAAAAGACATTATATAGAAGAAAAGTAACATGTCTTGATATAGATATTCAATTTTAAAGTAGACAAAAGATAAGAAAATTCTGAAGAAATAAAAGATTTATAGAACTGCGACAAAGCTTAACCGGTTGAAATCTGGTTGTCACATCGCCTTACGTCAAGTGATTGCTTCGTGAATCCCATGACCTCATAGTAAAAATCGGTGTATATTTTCAAGATTTTATTTTATGGACCTGATTTTTTACATACCAATTAACAAAATGTAGGAATTTAACTAGACATAGGTCATACCTCACAGTACACAATAGATTTTCCGTAATTCAATGTGTCCTCAAACTTTTCTAATGACCCTCGTACACTATCTGAGGATGATTCAACATGAGTTTCATCTTTCCTGTCCCAATGGTTCTTGAGAAGAAGATTTTAAAGATTTTTCCTACATATTCCTATGTAAAACTTTGATCAGCCATTGTGGCCCCATCCTACCTTCAGGGGTCATGATTTGAACAAACTTGAATCTACACTACCTGAGGATGATTCCACATGAGTTTCATCTTTCCTGGCCGAGCGGTTCTTGAGAAGAAGATTTTTAAAAATGCCATTAATTTTTCTCTAATTCATAATTATCTCCCCTTGAAAAGGTTAATGTTTTTGGAGCAGGTTAACATTTTTGGAGCAGTTTTTGGTGTAGGTCTCATTTCCAAGGAACTATAGGCATTGCCCCTCATTTGAACAAACTTGAATTCCTTTTACCCAAGGATACTTTGTAGCAAGTTTGGTTGAAATTGGCCCAGTGGTTCTTGAGAAGAAGATGAAAATGTGAAAAGTTTACAACGATGACGACAACGACGACAACAACGACGACAGACAAGGGACAAATTTTGATCAGGAAAGCTCACTTGAGCCTTTGGCTCAGGTGACCTAAAAACGACTGACAACGGACAAATTTTGATCAGAAAAGCTCACTTGAGCCTTCGGCTCAGGTGAGCTAATAATTACATATATATGTTAAATTAGATCTTCTTTTAGTACCATAGTGCTGAGATGATGTTTTTTTTTTTCCTATAAGTAGGCTAATCTGTAATGTTTTAAATGTGAATCATGACATTCTGTAATATTTTTACCTGAATAAAATGAAATGAAATGGGCCAAATCGCTCACCTGAGTAGCTTTCATCATGCTGTTCTTTACCAGATTTACCCTATCCTACCCCAAGGGTCATAATTTGGACAATTTAAAATCTACACTACCCCAGGATGCTTTTGCATAAGTTTCAGCTTTTCTGGCCGAGTAGTTCCTGAGAAGAAAATTCTAAAAGATTTTTTTTAGATAGTTTAGAACTTGGGTTCACTATTGTGCCCCGCCCTAAACCCATGAGTCAGGATTTGAACAATTTAGGATCTACACTTCCCCAGGATGCTTTAACATAAGTTTCAGCTTTTCTGGCCCAGTGGATCTTGAGAAGATTTTTTTTTTTAATTCTATATATTTCAACGTAAAACTTCAGTTCCCTATTGTGGCCCCCACCTTACACCCAGGGGTCAAGATTTAAACAAGTTACAATCTTCACTACCCCAATATGCTTCCACATAACTTTCAGCTTTTCTGGATCAGTGGTTCTTGAGAAGATTTCTAAAGATTTTTCCTATATATTTCTATGTATAACTTTGATTCCCTATTACAGCCCCACCCGACTCCCGGGGGTCATGGTTTGGACAATTTAGAATCTACTCTATCCCAAGATGCTTTCATATAACTTTCAGCTTTTCTGGATCAGTGGTTCTTGAGAAGATTTTAAAAGATTATTCCTGTATATTTCTATGTTAAAATTTGATTCCCTATTGTTGTCCCACCAAACCCCAGGGGTCATGATATGGACAATTTAGAATCTACACCACCCCAAGATGCTTCCACATAAGTTTCAGCTTTTCTGGCCCAGTGGTTCTCAAGAAGAAGATTTTAAAAGATTTGTCCTATATATTTTTATGTAAATCTTTGATTCCCTATTGCGACCCTGCCCAACCCCCATGGGTCAGGATTTGAACAATTTAGAATCTACACAATCCCAGGATGCTTCCACATAAGCTTCAGCTTTTCTGGCCCAGTGGTTCTTGAAGAGAAGATTTCTTAATGACCCCACCCTATTTTTTTTTTCTTTTCTTGATTATCTCCCCTTGTGAGAGGACTTGGCCCTTCATTTTAAAATTTAATATCCCCTTCACCCAAGGATGATTTATACCAAGTTTGGTTAAAATTGGCACAGTGGTTCTTGAGAAGTCAAAAATGTGAAAAGTTTACAGGCGGAGGTACGACGGAAAAAATGTGATCAGAAAAGATCACTTGAGCCTTCGGCTCAAGTGAGCTAAAAACTGCTTTGAAATACCTTCATCATCTTCTTCAATAGCTTCCTCCTTGGGTTTGTACTTTCCAGATTTTATCATCTTTACCATATGCTTGTAGTATGGGTTTAGTGGATTTTCAAAATGAAGAAAATCAAACTGTGGATTATTGGCTTGCTTAGTTTTGATCAAGATTTCCATCTGTGCTCCTTGTTTCGCAACAAACTTTGCTGTTTTCAAAATGATTGCATTGCCTTTTTCTGTACTGGGCTATTGAAGATAAAATCAAAAAGATCAACTCTACCTATCTTGTATACTGCTATCTACATTTTTTATATGATGATAAGTAACCTTTTTTGCTAGAAAATACCAAAAGTACTGTGAAATATACAATTAATGCCCAGTAATTAACACTTTACAAATTGACCATGTACCCTGGTATCTCAATCTGGAGAGCTATAATTACCTCCAAATATTCTTAATTATAAGATGTGTAAAAGCACTAAACAAGAGGCCCATGGGTCTCATAGGTCACCTGAGAATCATGTAACAACTTTCCAACAATTGAATATATATACATTTGTGGTATCTCTCCATTATATAAACATACAGAGAGAAAATATCTTCAATTCTGTATGAAGTTTGTCAGAGGTCAGAGGTCAATACGTGACCTAATCACACGGCGCAATAATATCTACCGGTACATATATTATGAAATGACCTGTTCTACTTGCTTATCATGTATAAAAATGAACAAAATAAGCAAGTAATATGATTTTTATTTACATTGTAAACAAGTATTTCATACAGTTTATTGGCTATCGATTCAACCTATGTATATACATGTAGCGAAAAACCCCTAGCGTTTGTTTACATTATTTTTCACTTTTGTCAGCTGCACAGTCTCTAACGTTCATCCTTATTTTTTGGGTAGACCTTTCCTTAAATTTTCATGATAAAATATTATTTTATCTTTAAATTCTACTCACGATAAATGTGTAAATCTGTTGGAAAATATTATTGCAATCATGCCATGAGCAGCTGCCAAACACCTCGGCGTTTTCGCAGTTCAATGTAAAGCTGTCGCCAGTGTCTCCGTGTTTATCAGTGTTTTACAATAAGTATGCCTTTAGTACTGATATCGTAGAATGTTTTTGATCAAATTGCAAATTAACTGCCTCGGAAAAGTGTCTCAATCCATCGGATCCATCCATCCCTATCGGGCGACCGAAATTCCTCCAACTTTTTATCATCAATCCTCGAATGGGTTTCTTGTGTCTTTTCAGCATTAATTATCAATTTTCAATTTTCACGAATAAAAATATCCCCAGACAACAATCTGTTCACTGTTACTGATCACAAGTAGCCTTTCACAAAATATTCCCTTCGAAATAGATTCCTTAGCCTAATGCATTCGAAGCGTAACCGCCATGCAAGCCGATTTACACCTTGCGTCATTTTTCAAAATCTACGACGGACGGTTAGTGCAATAATTTAAATTTGAAAATACTTAATTGTCTGTCTCAAATGTATATATAAGTAATAAATAACAAGTTTATAAACTTCAATGGGAATTGAAGTAAGTCGGTACGTGATCAAATCTTCTGAGAAGGCCTTCGGCCTTCACAGGATTTGATCACGTGACCGACCCACTTCAATTCCCATTGAAGTTTATAAACTTGTTATTTATTTCTTAATTGGTTTGTGTTTTAACCCAGAGGCCATGCAATTCACAATTTTGAAAGAGGCACCATTGCTTATCATAACTATAAACTTTGCTTGCTTTCTTTGATTACTTTATACCCAGAGGTACATGTAGATCAGAGTAACAAAGAGAAAATGCACTTCCACTTTACAACCAGTTGTGCACCCCATCCCACAGGAACCACTGACCCTTGGGCCACATATTTCAAAATTCTGGAAATTTTATCATGAATTTTATTTCATCATAAATGGTTGATTTCAAAGCATTAATTTATTTTTCAGACTTTGTAACCCCCCCCCCCCTTCAATAACTATGACCCGTGGAGCATGAAATTAACCATTTTGCTAGATGCACCTTTCTTCATCATAAATATATATACTTGGATCATTGGCATAATATCCAGGAGCAAAGGAAAAGATTTTCAAAGAATTAATGTATTTTTACTTAATAATCAAAAGAGCCCCCCCCCCCCCCTCCCACCAAATGGCAAAACCCCTGAAACAGGGACCATGAAATTCACAAATTTGGTTGAGGCACTCTTGCTCATTATAGATATATACTAAGTTAGTTTATTTGATACCCAGGAGCAGAGAAGAAGATTTTCAAAGAATTAATGCATTTTCACTATATAATCAATAGAGCCCCACCTGAACACCAGAACCCCTGACCCTGGGGTCATCAAATTCATAATTTTGGAAGAGGTACTTTTGCTTATCATAACTATATACTTACTTAGGTTATTTTATACCCAGGAGCAGAGGAGAAGATTTTGGAATAATTAATGCATTTTACCTATATAATCAATAGAGCCCCACCCTAATAACAGAACCCCTGACCTTGGGGCCATAAATTTCACAATTTTGGATAAGGCACTCCTGCTTATCATAACTATGTACTTAGTTACTTTATTTAATACCTAGGAGCAGAGAAGAAGATTTTCAAAGAAATAATACATTTTCAATATATAATTTGAACATATTCTATAATGGAAGAAAAACATAAACGGATTCGGCAGTAGGCATAGCCTATATAAGCCCTCTCCACAATACATAATCTATATAGCCCCGCCCTAGCATTAGAGCCCCTGACCCTGGGGCCATGAATTTCACAATTTAGGTAGACTCAATGCTCATTACATTCATGCCAACAGTTTGACTGCTTGATGTCCAGGAGTAAAGAAGAAGATTTTTAAAGATTTCATTAATTTTAGTGGTTTTGGCCCCACCTCTCAGGCCCCAGGGAGGTGGGGACCATAAAATTCATAATTTTTGTTCCCCTTCACCCATAGATGCTGAATACCAAATTTGGTTGAAATTGCTTCAGTGGTTTCAGAGAAGAAGCTGAAAATGTTCAAATGTTAACACAAGACACACCACGCACGATGAAGGATGAAAACGGATAGCAACAGGTCACCTGTTAAAACACCTATTAAATTTTACACATGACTTTATCGTTATGTGACCAAATCTCAGAGACTCCATCAAATACACTGTAAGCGTGAGGACTGGTCTGATACTGGTGGAGGGTTGGGATGTGATAAAATTTTGACATCAATGTATGATTATTCCTTTCATTGCTAATTTGAAAATATAATGAACAAAATTCAGAATAGGTGCACATTTGATAATTAAGCATGTACGTGCTTGAGTTTCTTTTTCTCATCAATCCATTCAGAGGAAATTCATTTTATAAATGATCCATGTAAAATAAGGCAAAAAGAAATTTTTTACAATGTTTATTGGATATGTAATGTTATAAGCAGTAAACAATCAGAAAAAAATCTGCTCGTTGAATGTTAGTTTTCTTCCCATTTTCTTGATTTTGAATAATATTCATATCCCCCCTTTTTTTGTGCCCATCCAATTTATTTAAAATGATTGTCCTGCTACCATTGCAGTATAAGGTGTCATCTCTTAAAGAAGGTAGAGAGATTTTCTTTTTTTTAAATCGTCATATTATTTAGGAATGATTCAAACAATAAAATGCTTGTAAGTACCGGAATTAATGTCGCAGCTGTTGCAGCAAAAAAATATAACTCGCGTAAACACTTATAAATTCCTCTACTAAGAACCAAAGAAAGACGGTTGTTTATATTCATATCTGTATAAATAATCATTCAAAGTAGGATTAAAAGCATAATTGATTATTTTATTATTGATATGTACATGTTTTATTGATGGAACAGGCACTGCTCAAGAAATCTGTATAGATATGCCTAGTGTTGTTCATGCATAGGCGTCAGAACTGGGGGAGGAAGGGGGGGGGGGGCTTAGCCAGCACTTTTTTTGCAAATATATACTTAATATAGGCAATGAAAAAATAGGGGGTTACATTATTTTGTTTGTTGTTCAATTAGCCCCCCTTTCAATTTGCTTCTGACGCCTATGTCATGTGAGGATAAACTGCAATGCTTTTCATATATTCATTATTAGATGTTAGTGTATTTAAGTTATTTTTCATTATAATCTCAAGTAAAAATAGTGTTGTTTTGACAGAGAAAAAATGAATATACATAGCCCCTGACTGTATCACATATCTTTTTTTCCACATCTAATGTACTGCACGTTTGGCTCTCATTAATTTAATTTTTGTACAATTGATTGTGTTTATTTACCATATAAGTAGAATTTTTAGCGAGGATTTAATTTTGGTATTATTAGTGAGAGTGCTGACATCACTAAAATTGAATATCATTAAAAATTAATTGCGTTTTATTTGTAATAGCTTCTTTATTTAGCATTTTAAAATTGCTACAATTACTTCTCACTAAATATAAAATACCAGAATTTAGGCAGAAATTGCTAAATTTAGCGTCTCGCTAAAATTTCCACTTAGGCCAAAATAAAATTATAGTTTGTTTGGAATTGCCGCCTGCCTCATTGAAATACCCCCCGCTCAAAATATTTTATTGGCAAAATATTGCAAATATATTTTTTACCATTTTTTCGTCACATTGTTTATTACAAGTTAGTTCGTTCGTCAAAATAGCTTTATAAAGTCGGGTTTGAGCTCACATTAATTTAACAACATGGGTCAATAAAACGTTTTCTTCATAGTATTTATGATATACAGTTATAGGTGGTGATTTCGCAAAATGAAAGCCGCCAAAATGTCAGACCAGGTGGGATCAACATTCAAGCGTTGAAAAGCAGAACATTTATGCATCTCCATAAAAATAAAAGGTGAATAAAAATTAAATGGAATGATACACCAATACCTGGAACGAGCTATTGTAATAGACTGCACATTGAACTTGATAGGCTAAGTCCGTCATGTTGAAATTAAAAATGATCGTTCTGACAGATCCCAGTTAAAAAATTGCATGGTTCAGAAATGTTTTATGCCAAATACTAAAGGAAAAATGTTGTCTGACAGTATGAAAAGTCTTTGAAACGTAATGGTAAAATTAATTCATGGCGAACACTCAAGAACATACCAAGCACCCCTCCAGCTTTTGCACAAAACACTCCAACAATTCTTATGCAGTTAAGAAATTTTGTGTGGTTCGCACTGTTTGTAAGTTTTGTCTTAACAAAGAGATAAATTTCAAAGAGAAATGCTGTAAAGTAGACTGATTAAATTATTGTTTAAAAAAGATTTTTAAAATAAGAAGTTCGA
The DNA here is from genome assembly GCF_032062105.1 of Saccostrea cuccullata. Classification (NCBI taxonomy): domain Eukaryota; kingdom Metazoa; phylum Mollusca; class Bivalvia; order Ostreida; family Ostreidae; genus Saccostrea; species Saccostrea cuccullata. The sequence continues at coordinate 231,012 of NW_026927933.1, forward strand.
CGCTGAAATTTGACTATTGATAAATGAGCAGATCTAACATCCAAATTAGACTGATATTTGAGTTAGTACCGTTTTGTGTATAACTCTATATTTTTTTGAAAATCAGACAAAAATTATATTAATAAAAGGAAAATTAATGAAAATCACCACTGTTCATTGAGATTTTTATTTTTTTAATTATTTAGCTTCAATTTGTAAAAAAAAAAAAAATCCCTCCCTCCCTCCTGGGTCTGAAAACCCAGAGGCGACAATTCCAAACAAACATTTTTTTAAGGATGGCCTTATATGGTATTCAAACAATAAAATGCTTTATTTGGTGTAAGTATGCAGCAAATTAATGTTGCAGCCGTCGCATAAAAAATTCAGAATCCTCGTAAGGGGGGAGGGGGGCTTTGTCTAGTTGATACTTTTGTAAAGAACCATTTAAATCTAATGCCCCCACTCTAGGCCGTAGGTAGGAAGCAATTTTAGTTTGAGGGGAGGGGGGCATCTGTATATGAATTTTCAGTTTGGGGCAATATCAAGTACCAAAAATTCCCTGACTAGCAAAAAAAATTTTAGGTGTTTTTATTTATGGGGCACGAACTAATAGTAGTAGCATGTTTTCTAAAGTATACTATACATCAGCAAATTAACTCCCCCCCCCCATTCCTATTGCCAAGCGTAACATGCATTTCAAAGTTTGGGATCTAAACAAAAGGCCCATGGGCCATATCGCTCACCTAAGCAATGTGGCTAGGAAAAAAGCAGAAATCAGTTTATTATTAAAAAGTTTAAACCCAATAGTGGTCCTAACCAATCCTTAAAGGGGAGAGGGTATGATTTGAATAAACTTGAACCTACACTAACTAAGGATTCTTGCATATTTCTTTGACTACCTGTGACTTTATTGCCCTTTACATTTGAACGTACATTGTGGACCTGCCCTACCCTCAGGGGTCATCACTTGAACAAGAGGCCCATGGGCCACATCACTCACCTGAGCATTAAGGGTAGAAAGAAGTAGAAAATGGCTTTTTATTGTAAAGTTTAAATCCAAAAGTAGTCCCATGACCAATCATGGATTTGCTATTTTTTAGAAAATGATTTTTGAAGAATTTTCCTATATATATCTTTAAAAACTTTGGTCGGCCATATTGGCCCCACCCTACCCCTGGGGGTCATGATTTGAACAAATTTGAATCTACACTACTTGAGCATGCTTCCATATAAATATGAGGAATTATGGCTTTGTCATTCTTGAGAAGAAGATTTTTAAAGAATTTTCCTTTATATTTCTAGGTAAAACTTTGGTCGGCCATTTTGGCCCCGCCCTACCCCCGGGGGTCATGATTTGAACAAACTTGAATCTACACTATCTGAGCATGCTTCCATATAAATATGAAGAATTATGGCTTTGTCATTCTTGAGAAGAAGATTTTTAAAGAATTTTCTATATATATTTCTACGTAAAACTTTGGTCGGCCATTTTGACCCCGCTCTACCCCCGGGGGTCATGATTTGAACAAACTTGAATCTACACTACCTGAACATGCTTCCATATAAATATGATGAATAATGGCTTTGTCATTCTTGAGAAGAAGATTTTTAAAGAATTTTCCTATATATTTCTATGTAAAACTTTGGTCGGCCATTTTGGCCCCGCCCTACCCCGGGAGGTCATGATTTGAACAAACTTGAATCTACACTACCTGAGCATGCTCCCATATAAATATGATGAATTATGGCTTTGTCATTCTTGAGAAGAAGATTTTTAAAGAATTTTCATATATATTTCTACGTAAAACTTTGGTTGGCCATTTTGGCCCCGCCCTACCCCAGGGGGTCATGATTTGTACAAACTTGAATCTACACTACCTGAGGATGTTTTCCCATAAATTTCATCTTTCCTGGCACAGTGGTTCTTGAGAAGAAGATTTTTAAAATATGCTACTAAATTTTCATTAATTCCCAATTATCTCCCCTTGAATGAGGGCGTGGCCCTTCATTTGAACAAACTTGAATCCCCTTCACCCAAGGATACTTTGTGGCAAGTTTGGTTGAAATTGGCCTAGCGGTTCTTGAGAAGAAGTCGAAAATGTGAAAAGTTTACAGACAGACAGACAGACAGACGGACGCCGGACAAAATGTGATCAGAAAAGCTCACTTGAGCCTTCGGCTCAGGTGAGCTAACAAACTTGAATCTACACTACCTGATTATGCTTCCATATCAATATGACTAATCATGGCTTTCCAATTCTTGAAAAGAAGATTTTTAAAGATTTTTTCTACATGCATTTAGGTAAAACTTTGATTCCATGTCATGGCCTTGCCCTACCCCCAGGGGTCATGATTTGAACAAACTTGAATCTACACTACCTGAGGATGCTTCTATATGAATATGACTTATCATGGCTTTGCTATTCTTGAGAAGAAGATTTTTTTTTAAATTCTATATATTTCTATGTAAAACTTTGATCAGCCATTGTGGCCTTACCCAACCCCAGGGGTCATGATTTGAACAAATTAATTTGAATCTCCACTACCTGAGGATGCTTCCATATAAATATGATCAATCATGCCTTTGCTATTCTTGGGCAAGATTTTTAAAGAGTTTTCCTATTTATTTTCTATGTAAAATTTTGATCGGCCATTGTGGTCCGCCCTACCCCCGGGGGTCATGATTTGAACAAACTTGAATCTACACTTACTGAGGATGCTTCCATATAAGTTTTATTTTTTTCTGGCACAGTGGTTCTTGAAAAGAAGATTTTTAAAGAATTTTCCTATATATTTCTATGTAAAACATTGATCGGTCATTGTGACCCCGCCCTACCCATGGGGGTCATGATTTGCACAACCTTGAACCTATACTACCCAAAGATGCTTCCCTATAAGTTTCACTTTTCCTGGCGCAGTGGTTCTTGAGAAGATTTTTAAAACATCCAACAAATTTTTCACTATTTCTGAATTATCTCCCCTTGAATAAGAGTGTGCCCCTTCATTTGAACAAACTTGAATTCCCTTCACCTAAGAATACTTTGTGCCAAGTTTGGTTGAAATTGGACCAGTAATTTTTGAGAAGAAGTTGAAAATGTAAAAAGCTCAGGACGCCGACGACGACGCCGACAACAACAGACAACGGACAAATTTTGATCAAAAAAGCTCACTTGAGCCTTCGGCTCAGGTGAGCTAATAACAAGAGGCCCATGGGCCTTATTGGTCATCTGAGCATCATGCAACAACTTTCAAATGATTGAATTTGGTTAACATTTTAAGCTAGATGCTATGGCATTCACAATTTTGAAAGAGGCACCATTGCTCATCACAACTATACACTAAGCAATTGCTTAATTTGGTTACAAAGATTTAATGTATTTTCACTATATAATAAATCAATAGAGCCCCGCCCTAACATCAGAACCCCTGACCCTGGGGCCATAAAATTCACAATTTTGGTAGAGGCACTCTTGCTCATCATTACTATGTACTTTATTTAATACCAAGAAGCAGAGAAAATTTTCAAATGCATTTTCACTATAATATAATCAATAGAGCCCCGCCCTAAAACCAGAACCACTGACCCTGAGGCCATAAAATTCACAATTTTGCTATAGGCACTCTTCCTTATCATAACTACGTACTTAGTTAGTTTACTTCATACTCAGAAGCAGAGAAGAAGATTTTCAAAGAATTAAGGCATTTTCACTACATGAGGCCCAAGGGCCTTGAATCGCTCTTCCGATAAATTGTACAATCTATCACTTCTATTTGAAGCCTCTAACTCCAAGTATCCAAGACCAAAGTTGCATCAAATGACAAAGCTTGATGATTCTTAGCCAGTTAGGACTGGAAATATTTTAATAAAGCTATTAAAAAAAACATAAGTAGGTCACAGTGACATACTTTAAGATTGAAGTTTTCGGAGGACTCAAGATGCATTAATCCACAAAAATTGAAGATTCTGAGCCAATAAGTATTTGAGATATTTATAAGTAGGTCATCATGACCTACTTTTTGTTTACATTCTCTGAACACCCAAGACGCATCAACTGACAAAGTTTGCCGATTCTAAGCCAATAAGTACCCAAGATACTTAAATACAGCCAAAAAATATCACAGGTAGGTCACTGTGACCTAATTTTTAGTAGAAGATTTTAGAAAACCCAAGATAAATTAACTGACAAAGTTTGATGATTCTAAGCCAATATGTACCTGAGATATTCAAAAGTAGGTTGCCATGACTTACTTTTTGGTCGACATTCTCCAAAAACCAAAGATGCCCCAACTGACAAAGTTTATCAATTCTAGGTCAAAGGTACTCGAGATACCAAAATATAGCCATAAAATGTCAATAGTAGGTCAAGTTGAGGTAAATTTTTGGTTTGCGTTCCCTGAAAACCCAGGATGCATGCATCAACTGAAAAAGTACCGGAGATACTTAAATAAAGCCATAAAATGTTAAAAGTAGGTCGCCATGACCTACTTTATGGTCGTCCTTCACCGAAAACCCAAGATGCATCAACTGACAAAGTTTGATGATTCTAAGCAAATAAGTACTGGAGATACTCAAATAGAGCCATAAAATGTCAAAATTAGACCACAGTGACCTACTTTCTGGTCTTCATTCTCCGAAAACCCAAGATGCAAAAACTCACAAAGTTTGATGATTCTAAGCCAATAAATTCCAAAGATACTTAAATATAGCCATAAAATGTCAAAAGTAGGTCATCGTGACCTACATTTTGGTTGACATTTTTGAAGTCCAAAGATCAATGTCTGGCAATGTTTGTTAATCATAGGTCTGAAAGTAATCAAAATTTGTCTTTTAAACAATTTAAAAACAAATGCCTGCAAAATTCAAAAAGTAGGTCAGTGACCTACTTTTTCATAAATATGTTTTAAGGCCCCAAGATGCATCAACTTACAAGATTTGATGATTCTAAACCTCTCAGTGTCTGAATTAATTGAGTTAAATGTTTTAGAAAGGATAACTTATAAAATTCAAAAAGTAGGTCATGGTGACCTATTTTTAATTTGATGTTGTTCAAGGATCCAAGATGCATCAACTGACAAAGTTTGATGATCATAGGCCATAAAGTGTCTGAAAAATATGCCTTCGAATCAATTTGAAAACAAATGCCCACAAAATTAAACAAGAGGCCCAAGGGCCTTGAATCGCTCTTCTGATAAATTGTACAATCTATCACTTCTATTAGAAGCCTCCAACTCTATTAGAATCATAAGACCCAAAATGCATCAACTTACAACATTTGATAATATTTAGCCAGTTAAGACTGAAGATATTATAATATAATTATAAAATACAATTAGTAGGACACAGCGACCTACCTTTTGATTGAAATTTTCTGAGGGCTCAAGATACATTAATTGACAAAGACTGATGATTCTAATTAAATAAGTACCTGAGATATTCAAAAGTAGGTCACCATGACCTACTTTTTGGTCAACATTCTCTGAAAACCCAAGATGCATCAACTGACAAAGTTTGACGATTCTAAGCCAATTAGTACCAGAGATAATTAAATATAGCCTTCAAATGTCAAAAGTAGGTCACGGTGACCTACTTTTTGGTCGACGTTATTCAAAAACCCATGATGCCTAAATTGACAAAATTTGATGATTCTAAGCCAATAAGTACCTGAGATATTCAAAATTAGGTCACCATGACCTACTTCTTTTTGGACATTCAATGAAACCTTAAGATGCCTAAACTGACAAAGTTTGATAATTCCGAGCCAATAAGTAGCAGATATAATTAAATATAGCCATAAAATGTCAAAAGTAGGTCACAGTGACCTACTTTTTGGTCGACGTTCTCCGAAAGCCTAGCTAAGCTCTCGGGCTCTCAGGTTCTCCGAAAACCCAAGATGCCTCAACTGACAAAGTTTGATGATTCTTAGCCAATAAGTGCCTGAGATACTTAAATATAGCCATAAAATTTTGTCAAAAGATAATTAATTATAGTCAACAAAATGTCAAAAGTAGGTCACCATGACCTACTTTTTGGTCATCACTCTCCGAAAACCCAAGATGCATCAACTTACAAAGTTTGATGATTCTAAGCCAATAAGTACCGGAGATATTTAAATAAAGCCATAAAATGTCAAAAGTAGGTCACCGTGACCTACTTTTAGGTCATCACTCTCCAAAAACCAAATATGCATGGACTCACAAAATTCTAAGCCAATAAATACCTAAGATACTTAAATATAGCCATAAAATGTCGAAAGTAGGTCATCGTGACCTACATCTTGGTCGACAAATTTCAAAGACCCAAGATGCATCTACTGACCAAGTTTGATGATCGTAGGTCTGAAGGTACCGTAATTTTTGGGTTATAGGTCGATGGGGTATATAGGTCGAAAGGCTCATTTTCAGCCTTAATTTTTTAAAAATCCTAAGATAGGACGAACTTACTATATAGGACGAGGCTTTGTTTCCCGTTTTCTACAGATTCTTACGCAGATACAACGTATCAGAACAGGTAAACCCCTAGAATTACCGAGGTTATTCCATGACATAAACGTATCAAGAAATTAAACAGGTACTTTAATGAGTATAGAATTTAAATAAAGTTTTTTTTTTTTAAAAAGTAGTTAAAACTTCTTTGAATTGTGATACTACTTATTTTTTTCCAACTTGCCTGTTCAATGCCTCCGTAGTTTCACACCGTTGTTAAATCAAAAGGCATAAATAACACGTAAATACAAGATTATTTTACAGTATAATATTTGGGAAATACCCGAGACCAAAGAATAGTAATTCCGATTTCAGAACAACTTGGACACATTCCTATTAACTTTATTCAAACATTATTTACCGGTGGACGACAATTACTTCGATGTCCGCCATTTTTATTTTTCTTCTCCAGGGATTCGCTAAAACACGCAAATGACCATTAAATGTATATTTCAAGCAACAGTCAAGAATTGAAATCATATTAACACTCTAATAAGTTTAATTTATAAATTTAATTGAGAGTACATTCACAATTTGACTGTCAACATGAATTTCACGGCTTTGTTTGTTCAATGATGTGTAACACTAATACCCTATAACGGCACGTGGGTTTGTTATAATCATGCAACGCAGGCATTTTAAACAACACAGGTGTTACACCTTTGCGTACACAGTGTAAATCCCTTTATCTTTCAGACAATTAAAATTCTGTTAGAAGCCAATCTTTGTATACCGGTAATTCAATGTAAATTATATTTCTGTCAACCGTATTTATTACTAATTCTTTGCTTAAGACAATAAAAAATATTTAATATACTATTTCAATTTATCGCTACTAATAAATGGTAAAAACACTACAGTTGTGATCTTGAAAATTTTTCCGTATTTTAAATTTTGATTCGGTTGCGGTTTTACTTTTAGTAAATGGTAGCGACTTCCTAACTTCACAAGATGGATACCGCATGATGTTAATGGATAATACATTGAGGAATTATTTAATAGATGAAGCAATGTTGTTTTCCTTTGTCATCAACGGATAATTAATGGAAATTATTTTGTAAGAAACTATAGAATAAATATTTTGTTGTTTACCTGGGCATGAATTTTTCTGTGTAAAATAATGAAAAAAGTTATGAAAGTGGCACAGATCTGCTTTGAAATTGACGTAAATTTTATCGATTTAGGGGCATTTTTCGTAAACTTGAGCCTTAGAAAGGTCAAATTCGTATATTGGGCGACCCCAGCGGTTCTGAGAAAAAAAGTATCGACCTATTCCCCATTTTCAAAAGGTGAGTTATTTCCCCTGAAGGGAACTCTTTTACTGTGTTTAATACGCATGTGCTATAAATAAAGTCACTTCCGCGGACGTTCTTGATGTAAACATGTTTATGGTGTTATGCCTCAGTCATATGGAAAAATGTTATTATGTTTGTGAATAAAAAGAAATCTTAACTGATCCGTAATTTTTTTTTAATTGCCCACGCATAGTCTCTTTCTGGATTTGTATTAATCTGTGTAGTACTATAATAAGGTGCTGTGTGCCCCCCCCCCCCCCCTTACAAAAAAAAAAAAAAACCGAAACAAATTACTGATAAAATGCTGATACATATTCGAATAGGCCTATTTCAAAAAAAAAAAAAAAAAGGCTAATAAGCTAATTTTCGGTAGTGGATGTTCTGCAGACGGATCATCATTATTTACAAAATGTGCGGAACAAATTTTTAGTTATAAAGTTTTTACGAAAATCTAGCCTGCTGCAGCCATAATTTCTTTGTATCCAAAAAATTTTTGGAGACTAATGACATGTCCATCTACAGTTTTAAAAGGGCGGCAAATACAATAGTTTATGGCCATAAGAAACTCCGTTTTTGCCCCCTTTATGTCATAACATAGAAAATGAACATATTTGGTTACAATTAATATATTTCATTTGGCCAGTTTCTAGAATTTTTTATTTGTAAAATAATTGATTCACTATATAGTATTAAAAGGTAGGGGTTCTAAATGAATAATTTAATTCATCTCCCCAATATATCGAAGAAAGACTAATTAAAATAGCAACCTGAATTCGTGTTACCCGGGTTGAGCTGCATTTAATCAAAGTTTTATGCGATATTTTGTATACCCGGAGTTACACATATCAGAGAATTGAGAGCGGTATCAAAATATTATGCTACACCTGTCATTCGGAAAAATGTTAAATTTTTTTTAAATCCTTTTGTAAGTACATGTATCTTTTTTATAATTTTTTTTTTGCAAAGTTTGTAAAAAACAATAAAGAAGAGAGAGAATATACTATGTAAATTTATCGACTACATGCATGTAAATGGTAAAAAATACATGTTGTAATTTTATTGAATTCAAATTTTTCTAATAATTTTAAATTTTCACAACTATCGGTTGCGGTTGTTACCCATTTTCATATACGGTTCTCTGTACCTGTAACTTCACAAGATGGATACCGCATGATGTTAATGGATAATACATTGAAAATTATTTAATAGATGAAGCAATGTGTCCCCCCCACACACACACACACGCACACACAGATAAGTTATATAAGGGAAATGTTATTGTATGCCAAAAAACTGGTACTGAAATAAGTAGCTTTTTCAACTTTGGGCAAGGTTTTTCTTTGCTAGTCAACTTTTCCAGGTTAAAAAAAAATAATGAAACTTTTAAAGTTATGCTACGTGCCTGGCATTCGTATTTGCTTTTTGAAATTGACGTAACCCTTTATAAAATAATTTATTATCTAAAAAAAAATGCAAACCGTTTTCTTCTTTTAAAATTTTTAAATACAGCGTGTAAGTTGATCGTATTGCGTAGTCCGCGGAAGTTAGGCTGGTGTAGAAGAGTTCCGATTTTGAGGGGAGATAACTCACTTTTGAAAATGGGGAATAACCCAAAAATTACGGTAATCAAAATGTGCGTTTTAAACAATTTGAAAACAAATGTCAGCAAAATTCAAAAAGTAGGTCACAGTGACCTACTTTTTCATAAATATGTTTTAAGGTCCCAAAATGCATCAAAGTACAAGATTTGATGATTCTAAACCTCCCAGTGTCTGAAATAATGGGATTTAATGTTTTTAAAGGCAGAGATTTTTTACCGGGTGGTAAATTCCAGGTGAGGGAGGGGCTTATTTTGTACAGGTGTGAATGCCTTGGGGGCTAGCAGTCTACCTGTGGTCATCTGTCTCCTAATTCCTATACACAGGAAGTGATTTAATACACAGTGAAATACCCCAGGTGTCAAACTTCACCTGTACTGGAGATTTTGAGACAATTTTAAATAAGAAATGAAAAGTTAAAAGTAAAGTTTTTTCCTCAATAATCCATATTTATTTATTTTTGAATGTTTGAAAACACCCCTACTCATTCAAAAAAAATTATTATTATATCATAAAATAAATTCAAATCTTAATACAAAGATTATTTTAGATGTCAGTGTATGTGTTAAATATTAAATTTAAAAAACAAAACTCCAGTAACAACCAAATTAGACTTAATTCACTCATCCCCGGGATCCCAATCTATTAAATAAAAAAAAGTCTTGTTAACTACATTTCATCAAAAAATATCTAGTAGCTTTATCCTAATCTTTATAAGGCTTTGTCACCATGAAACGTGCTAAAAAGATTGCTTGTAAATTCTCGTCTGAATAACAAAGGAAAATAATTATAAGCGACCCATAATATGAAACATGTATAGATACTTTAAAAATTTTATGAATTCACACAATGCTGCTCTAAACTTTTAAAGTCAGTATCATTTCCAGTTTAAGTTTACCGTTTAGCATACGTTAAAATTAATTTCAAAATTTCTTTAGGAAAAAAGAGTTGAATATTTTAAAAATGTATATATATTATAATCCTTTTAAATACTAGAGATATATTTAATTCATATATTATCAAGCTAAAAATTTTTATAGTGATACAGTTTTTCTATACCATGTCTGATAAACATAGGCAGAAGATCAAAGGATCAAAAGTTAATTTGAAGGTCCAAACAAGCTGTAGAGGGTATACACAGGGACCAGTAAGTAAATGTCAATCAAGTCCTAGCATCCAATGATGGACCTTCATGCACTTGATTGACAGGGCTACCCAGATCAGGTAATTTTGAAGGCGGTGCTTAAAATCTCTGCCTTTAAAAGGATAAGTCATAAAGTTCAAAAAGAAGGTCACGGTGACCTACTTTTAAGTTGACATTGTTTGAGGACCCAAGATGCATCAACTGACAAAGTTTGATGATCAAAGGCCTTAAAGTGTCCAAAATATGCCTTCAAATCAATTTGAAAACAAATCCCCGCAAAATCTAAAAAGTAGGTCACCGTGACCTACTTTTGAGTTAACATGATGTGAAGTCGTAAGATGCATCAACTTACAAGATTTGATGATCCTAGTCCTTATAGTAAGCAAAATATACACGTTTTTATTAATTGTACATTTAGGTCAACTTTGAAGTGACCTTGAGACCACGCCCTTTGCCCCAGGGTAATTCCCCGTGCAAAGAAAGAGGGCGTATAAGGCATGTACAATCCCCCGCTCTAGGACAAAATGTTTCTCAATTTTCAAAATTCACAGAAAAGTTATATTTTTCTAAAATCATGTTCTCAGTAATGTCCTCTTCAAAACATGTTATTATTTTATTTTACTGAACGACTTATCATTTGATAATATTTATTTCAAAGTTGACAGTTCAACATATTTAGTGGAAAATGGGTTTAATAGAGCTATAAAAAACGAATTTTGAACATGAATGGTCAAGTCTCCATTTTTCGTGAACGCTTAAAAGATGGAAACGTAAATGTGAAATCTATTTCATTTGTCCAAAAAATGGAATCTGAACCCAAGACCAAACCTGCGCTATGGAGAGAGTTCGAATCATACGTGAAGCTTTTTCTTTTTTGTTTTCAAATGTCTTAAAAACATGCGTGAAAAATAAATTATTGATAAATTATTTAAACAATGAAATACAGAATTTGATGTGTAAAAGATTATATAAACCATAAAATTTTGAAAAAATACAACTTTTAGATTTTTCAGAGCGGGGGATTGTCCTCGCCTTGTACGCCTCCATTCTTTTAATCTTCGACATATCCTGATCCTTGTATGCAAGTTTGGTGAAAATCTGCCTGGTGGTTATGGAGAAGAAGATTTTTTAGCAACCAGTACTTTTGGTTTTGTTTTCCTGATTATCTCCCCTTGTTTAAGGGTCCCAACCCTTATTTTAGCATAAATGGTAGCCCTTGGGCCAAGGATACCCTGTGACAAATTTGGTACTGATTGGCCAAGGGGTTCTTGAGTTATGGCCCATATTCTAAACAGTTTATGCACACCGCACAAATGGCCATAGCATTAGCTCTTTGAGCCTTTGGCTCAGAAGAGCTAAAAAGTAGGTCACCATGACCTACTTTTGAGTTGACATGATGTGAAATCCTAACATCAACTTACAAGTCCTTATAGTAAGCAAAATATAAATGTTTTTATTAAATGTAAATTTAGGTCAACTTTGAAGTGATCTTGAGACCATGTCCTTTGCCCCAGGGTAATTCTGCATGCAAATTTTATTCTTCGACATATCCTGATCCTTGTATGTAAGTCTGGTGAAAATCTGCCTGGTGGTTCTGGAGAAGAAGATTTTTTAGCAACCAGTAATTTTGGTTTTGTTTTCCTGATTATCTCCCCTTGTCTAAGGGTCAAAACCCTTATTTTAGTATGAATGGTAGCCCTTGGGCCAAGGATACCCGGTGACAAATTTGACACTGATTGGCCAAGGGGTTCTTGAGTTATAGCCCATATACTAAAAAGTTTACGTGCACCTCACACCTCACAAATGGCCATAGCAATAGCTCTTTGAGCCTTTGGCTCAGAAGAGCTAATAAAATCAATAGAGCCCTGCCCTAACACCAGAACCCCTGACCCTGGGGCCATAAAATTCACAATTTTGGTAGAGGCACTCTTGCTTATCAAAACTATGTACTTTGTTTATTTAATACCCAGAAGTAGAGGAGATTTTCAAAGAAATAATGCATTTCACTATAAAATCGATAGAGCCCCGCCCTAACACCAGAATTCCTGACCCTGGGGCCATAAAATTCACAATTTTGGTAGAGGCACTCTTGCTCATCATATTAACTATGTACTTAGTCAATTTCATACCCAGAAGCAGAGAAGAAGATTTTCTAAGAATTAATGCATTTTCACTATATAATCAACAGAGCTCGCCCTAACACCAGAACCCCTGACCCTGGGGCCATGACTTTCACAGTTTTGGTAGAGGAGTCAATGCTCATTACAATCATGCCAACAGTTTGACTGCTTGATATCCAGGAGTAAAGAAGAAGATTTTTAAAGATTGCACTAATTTTAGTGGTTTTGGCCCCACCTCTCAGGCCCCAGGGGGGCAGGGACCATGAAATTCAAAAATTTTGTTCCCCTTGACCCATAGATGCTTTATGCCAAAATTGGTTGAAATTGGTTGAGCGGTTGCAGAAAAGAAGCTGAAAATGTTCAAATGTTAACATAGGACGCATGATGCACACTGCACGACGACAGACGAAAACGGATAGCAGTAGGTCACCTGAGTTTACTGTTTTACTCAGGTGACCTAAAAATCACTATAGATATCAAAATCATTTGTTTCAATGTGCAGATAGTAATTAATTTTTAGTACGCTATTGGTACGGTGCATATTTTTTTAACTAATTTAATTTCAATTTAGATCAGCTTTGTCAAGTCTGGGGTCAGAACCGAGGGTACAAAATAGTCAACATTTCTGCATGCTGTAGACTTAATATTTTGTTTAGTAAATGGTTTTCGTTTTCTATATTCTTTTCTCATTACAACAAATATTTTAAATCAGACAATTGCATTTTGATACCTTTTTTCTAATAAGAAGCAAAAGAAATCATCATCTTTTAGGCCTTTCAACTAATTTTTCAAGTTGCACATATGGTGAAAAACATTGTATAGATAGATTTATAGGTACATGAAATTATCAGAAAAGATAATAACTTGTGCATACTTTTAATTACATCATTAAAAAATTTGATCATTTATGATTGACTTTTTTGATGTTGTGTTTTAAGGACAGGTAACTCAGGTGTGGAAAATGACCAACTAAGTGCTGATTTTTGAGTTATCGTTTATAGGAATGATATATAGACTGCTTCAGCATTGGTATTGTTATGTACACAAAAGGGTAACTGGTTCCTTACATTGTTTTGTACACAAAAGTGTTGACCATGAGAAAGAGAATGCCTTCACTCTACCTGAAATCAAAGGGTCAAATGAATGGGAAACAGACTATATTCAATATTTTAACTCTCTTTGACGATTATTATGAAGAAGAAAATTTAAAGTAATGTTTATTGTGTTTGCGCTTTTGCGCTTCCTAACTCTCTTTGACGATTATTATGAAGAAGAAAATTTAAAGTAATGTTTTTTGTGTTCGCGCTTTTGCGCTTCCTATATAAATATACATGTGTATATATTTTTACAAGTAAATGCAACAATTGATCATCTTATTTGTGTTACTAAGCACGAAGGGAAACAACCGAGTATAAAAATTTAATTAGGTTAGAACTAAGAAGGAGGGTAGATTTCACTTTTTATTTTAATTAAAAATTTTAATTATATGTAGTTAAACGGTCTCCGCAACTATACAGTAAATAAGTTTAACATTGGTGCTAAATTTTCAAACCACTGGATTCTACTGAGAGCAAAGAAACACTTGGGAAATGCTAAAAACTGCCTCGCGTGTACACAGTTAGATACTCCCAGCCTGCTCTAAACAAGTTTAAGCAGTGAGTTATCCTTCATAACACCGACCCCTAGCGGTAGTTGAAAGGCCTACATCTTTGATATTAAAATGAAATATATTCCCAAAAATACGCTTTGCTGATCTGTTTTCAGATGTTTCGCGTGGAAGGAAAAGTTAAGTTTTCAATGTGGCCACACCCGACAAACAGTATGCTCTTTGTATTAATTTTTATATCCTCTCTTTAATGACATAAATTTTATTTTGTTTGTAGGGTGTGGCCAGGGTCAAATTTTGAATTAAAGATGTAAAAAAAATTGTTAATTTTTGCTAAAAATTAGCAAAGTGCACGTGTTTAGATGTTTACTGCACAAATATGATTTCATCAAATAAAAAATGTGACGTTAACCTTTTAAGTTTGATACTAGTAGATAATATTTACACCGTTATTTTTCTGGTTTACTTCAGTTAAATTTTCCTGAAAAGTATACGCCGATTATGCCCTTTCGTGGCTTTCCTTCTTTGTGGCCAGGTCCATTTTCAATATTTTGCATTTCGGGGTATGTAGTCAGGGAGGCAATAGGGGAAAAATAAATGTCACATACATTTTTCAAAAAGACTTTTACTGGTCCCCAGACCCGCAAGATCCTCATTGGACTATGACATAACATTTACATCACTCAACTGATAAGGTTTAAACTTGCACACTTTTCGACCGATTAGGGTTCGTCTTGCACCCACCTGAGAGATTAGGGTTAGTCCTTGCACAAGTATTCTATTGATTAAGGTTAGTCTTGCATCCATCTGAGAGATTAGGGATAGTCCTCACACATTATTCAACAGATTAGGGTTAGTCTAGCATCTGCCCGCAAGATTTCGTCTAAACGTCTTTGTCCTTGCATATCATCCGAGAAATTAGGGTTAGTGACTCGATGTTTTAGATAAGTTAAGAAATTCATATGCTTCTGTAATATTTGCAAGATCATAATTCAGCTTCAATAGCATTTCGTTGGTTTGTTTACATGGAAGAATGGCTAAGTCCAAAAGAAATGACACTAAGCATGCACTGCACATGCTTCGTTCAGAACTATTCTTTGTTTATTGAATAAACAATATTTATATATTATATTTATCCAAAGTCTCTTTTTGTCAATAGAATAAAAAACTTTCAAACACTTTTTGAGATATTTCGACCTTGTTACCAGCCTTCATTAGTTGTGTTTAAAAACAAAGTTTTAAACTAAACTTTTAAGCGTAGAATTCAATTTTGGGGTCAAAAAGACTTTTTTATACTGAAGTTGCCTACATTTTAGCACGTTTTTCTGGAGACTGGTACAGTAAAGTCATTTTGATTTTTCTGATGTATTTCCATTGCTGAAATTTATGTCACACAGATTTTCCAAGATTGAGCCTATTTATTGCCGAGTATAGAATTACCTTAAATTTGTTCAAATCATTCCTTCCTTTAAGGGTCAGGACAATTTATGCATTTACTGAATTGATTTTTTCCTGTTCCTAACCACATTGTTCAGGTGATGTGGAACTTGGGCCTCTTGTTAACTTATGAAGTCAAAAGTCAAGTTTCAAGCTCTTCCTCCAACAAGACTAAAGAATTCTGATAACTCTTGTACTATTAAACCTTACTGGGGTAATATCCTCTGGAAGATTCAATTCAGATGGAGCTGAGAAAGGTTTTTCCTCTTCTGAAATGGCTGAAATATTTAATATTACATGTATGAAGTAATTTGTTTTCTAAACATGAGAACATTTCAACAATCCATCCTAACCATATAATGATTCTTTTTAAACCATCCAATTGTAAAATCTGAGCCGTGGAGTTTTACCTCTTGATCCTCAGAGAAATTTCCGAGAAATGTAAGTTTAAGCTACAAAAGGATATCTTCATTTCATATAATTTCTCATTTTAAAGCCCTGTTATTTGTAGTTTATTGAAATACATATACAATATGAGAATATACATAAATACAAGGATAAATATCAAGGTTTTTTTGGTAAAAAGTTTGAATAAATTTGCGAAGTGGTATGAGCAACCAGTGGAACCACTTGGCAAGTTCAGGTCAAATATGTAAAAAGTTTAAGTAAAATGGATAATGCCAGATCAAAATGACAAATGAATATCAACAGGTCCTTTAAGCCAGGGTGACTAAGGTGACCTTCATATTTTAGCTTTAGAGAGTAGTCCAATTTGAGGACAACTTAATTATCATGTTATTCTTCTTTTTCTAGATTTTAAAATTGAAGTGAACTCTACCTTGATAGTATTCTGCATATTCATCCTGCTGCTGCTGTTCATAGCTGAATCCTACTGCTCCATACCCCTCCGAGAGAGACTGGTAATATCGCTTCCATTCCTCCTCTATAGTACAATCAAAATATGCATTAGAATCTTTTATTAAAAAAAAAATAAATATCCCCCTTTTCTTACTGTAAAATCTTGTGTATTGGCCACAATGATGTAAAAGACGCACCCCCAAAGTTGGGGTGAAAATCCTGAAAAAAATGCAGGTCCAATGTATAAATGGATGTGACTTTACTTTTTCTAGTACAGTAACTTCAAATAGAAATTTTTTGCACCGCAAACATTATTAGCACGTCTTTTTTTTTTTACCCGATGTATCTAAAGTGTGCATGTGTGATATCTGAATTTTATCTTTTTAATAATTATCTAATTAGAGATAATAATACCTGATTATTTCCTTTTTAAATTAATCCCAAGTGTGTTATGAAGTTTTGCATGTATACCAAGCACGTGTCAGTTTGCACGTAAACCAGAAGTCTCTGTCGAGACTGAAACTCTACTGGTTTGTACTTATGGCAAAGGAAGAGAAAAGTACTTAAGCAGTTGGGAATTGAAACTTTACAACAGCAATAAATAGAATAATGATCCTTGATTAAGCCTCTTTATGTTCTTAGTGTAGTCTACTTGCATGCCACATTATATTATAATCAGACTTAAACTGTATTTGGATTAGCATTTTGAGAGTATTTAACAGAAATTTCTATTTTTAGTAACCAAGGCAATAATATTCATCGAAGTCAAAAACTGATAGGCAGAATTATGTATTATAGTGTAGTCTACTTGTGTGCCAAGTTATATTGAAATCAGACCAAAACTGAAGGAGCCGTAGCATTTTGAAAGATTTCACAGAAATTTCTATTTTTAGTAACTACTGCAACACCGTTCATCCAAATCAAAAACCGATAATGAGAATTATGCATTTTAGTGTAATCTACTTGTGTGCCAAGTAATATTGAAATCAGACCAAAATTGTAGGAGACATAGCATTTTGAAAGAATTTCAAAGAAATTTCTATTTTTAGTAACCACGGCAACACCGTTCATCCAAATCAAAAACCGATATACAGAGTTATGTATCTTAGTGTAGTCTACTTGTATGCCAAGTTATATTAAAATCAAACCAAAACAGCAGGAGTAGCATTTTGAAAGAATTTCAAAGAAATGTCTATTTTTAGTAACCACGGCAACACCGTTCATCCAAATCAAACCAGAAGTCTCTGTCGAGACTGTAGCTCTACTGGTTTGTACTTATAACAAAGGATGAGAAAAGAAGTCATTGCCATCAGACCAAAACTGTAGAAGAAGTAGCGTTTTAAAGGAATTTCACGGATATTTCTATCTTCAGTAACAAAGGCAACACCGTTCATCGAAATCAAAAACCGATGCACTATTTTATTTACCTTAGTGTAGTCTACTTGTGTGCAAAGTTATATTGAAATCAGACAAAAATTGTAGAAGGAATAGCGTTTTAAAGGAATTTCACAGAAAATTCTATTTTCAGTAACCATGGCAACACTGTTCATCGAAATCAAAAACTGATGCACTATTCTATGTATCTTAGTGTAGCCTTCTTGTGTGCCAAGTTATATTGAAATCAGACCAAAACTGTAGAAGGAGTAGCGTTTTAAAGGAATTTCAAAGAAAATTCTATTTTTAGTACCCATGGCAACATCGTTCATCGAAATCAAAAACAAATGCACTATTTTATGTATCTTAGTGTAGTCTACTTGTGTGTTACGTAATATTGAAATCAGACCAAAACTGTAGAAGGAGTAGCGTTTTAAAGGAATTTCACAGAAAATTCTATTTTTAGTGTTCATGGCAACACCGTTCATCAAAATCAAAAACCGATGCACTATTCTATGTATCTCAGTGTAGTCTACTTGTGTGCCAAGTAATATTGAAATCAGACCAAAACTGTAGAAGGAGTAGCGTTTTAAAGTTATTTCGCAGAAAATTCAATTTTTAGTAACCATGGCAACACCATTCATCGAAATCAAAATTCGATGCACTATTTTATGTATCTTAGAGTAGTCTACTTGTGTGCCAAGAAATATGGAAATCAGACCAAAACTGTAGGAGGAGTAGCGTTTTAAAGGAATTTCACAGAAAATTCTATTTTTAGTAACCATGGCAACCTTGTTCATCAAAATCAAAAACCGATGCACTATTCTATGCATCTTAGTGTAGTCTACTTGTGTGCCAAGTAATATTGAAATCAGACCAAAACTGTAGGAGGAGTAGCGTTTTAAAGGAATTTCACAGAAATTTCTATTTTTAGTAACCATGGCAACATCGTTCATCAAAATCAAAAACCGATGCACTATTTTATGTATCTTAGTGTAGTCTACTTGTGTGCCAAGTTATAATAAAATCAGACCAAAACTGTAGGAGGAGTAGCATTTTGAAAAATTGTTTACAGACAGACGGACAGACAGACAGACAGACGGACGGACGCCGGACGCATTACTATCGCATAAGCTCTTCTGGTCTCTGACCAGTAGAGCTAAAAACCGATACACAGAATTATGTATCTTAGTGTAGTCTACTTCTGTGCAAAGTTATATTAAAATCAAACCAAAACTGTAGGAGGAGTAGCATTTTAAAAAATTATTTACAGACAGACAGACAGACAGCTAGACGGACGGACGCCATACGCATTACTATTGCATAAGCTCTTCTGGTCTCTGACCAGTAGAGCTAAAAAGGGGGTTGAATTTTGTTCCTACGTATTGAGCGCACCCCTACTTTTGTACAATTTTCTGACGAAAAAAAGTGCGGCCAATACTCAGGACATTAAGATAATCACACAAACATATTCACTCACAAAACATACCCTCATGTAACTTCTTTTCAGCTACATCTGTATGAAGCTCTAGATATCTCTCCTCGTCACACAGCTCCTCCAATTTCTTCTCCTCTGGGGTCAGTACACAGGGCTGGGCATGACTAGAGTCATATGGCTTAAGGTCATATAAGTGACCTCGCCCATCATACCTGCAGGGAAGGCAAAAATATTAGAAACTATTCCCAGAATATGCAAAACAATTAATGCATACCTACTTATAATAAACGGATACTGTAAATACGAGGGTTGTCCCGTAAAATCATGGACAAGTTGTCTAGTTTGAAAAATAATAATCACTGCCTTCTGAAATTTTCACTACTATTTATTACATATATTATGAATATACAGAGCAAATTACAAATAGATATATACATAAATAAACAAATTATTAGATGTTATGTTATGCATTGTATCGCCCTACGGCGCACGGATGATAACGTCAAAGTGTGTGAAACAGCGCCATGTTTCATCTTTGCTAAAAATAAAGTTGGATAAGTCCCACTTAAATTTAGAAATTCCATTGATTCACATACGTGAGTGTCTATAACCAGTTAAGGTACCAATCTGGCACATACATGCGATCTTCTAAAGATTTATTATGAAGTTACGGACAGTATTCTCACCATTAGTCAACAAACAGACAGTCTCATATCAACGGTCGACAATGACAGCGTCTTTTGCTATTACAATAGCAGTTTGTCCGTATATTTTGTACTACCTGGGGACTCAATCAAAAAGACTTCGCTAAGAAAACTTCCATTTCATTTATATACTAAAGATCTGGTGATTTTTGTCATATTTTCTTTCTTCTGTATTCATTTAAAATCGCTTAAGGTGTCATTACAACATCCTAATCTAACTGAACTGCTCGCCGGTGCGCTGTAACGTCATCAATAACAGCGATTTTTCGTGTATTGTGTTTACCACTTTCCCATTTCGAATGGTCGGGAATCTGCCAAAAATTAACCAAATGCCTTGATTTTTTTTCAGAAATACGACAAAATTCATTAAGGAATCGAATCATGATAATTTTCATCCCGATCTTATGTATTGAAAACTTTTATTACGAATTAATTCTTGTGCATTCTCTAATACAACCTTATTATTTTTACTGTGCGCCGTAGGACCGTACCCTGTGCACATTCAGGCGTAATAGAATCTTTATTTTTGTCTATATATTATCAAAAACATAATGATGCACTTAAATATGATGAATAAACATTTACTGAAAATTTCAGCTTAGTGCGCCCATTACTTTTCGAGAAAAACGCTTTGTCCACGATTTTACGGGACAACCCTCGTACAAATTTCCAAGAAGAGTGAATTCAGAATTCTTCTTTCAGAAATACTTTAAATATTCTTTTAAAGTTGAATCTTTTCTCTTTTCTTATTCTTTCAAGATACTATATTAAAATGTTCCAAATTTTGTTCAAGATTTAAGAATCTTTAATTTTGAAATTGATCGATACTTTATCCCTTGTCTTAGACAAAATAAAAAGCACCGTATTTACACAGTTGGATTTATTTGATAAAAAAGTTCATTTTTGTTGGACTCTGGGTCTTCTATTTTTTACGAATGTATATTCATTTCTTTGAATTAAAATGCACACAAACAACGTTTCAAAATAATGGAGAAAAGACCCAGAGATAGAAAAAATTTAGAAAAATTGTTTAAAATGTTTAAAAATGTATCATTTTGTACCAAATGTCAGATATAGCCAATTTTCAAGTTATTTTTTAGCAAATCAACTTGTGGCCCACCCTATCTCCAAGGGGTCATGATTTGAACAATTTAATTTAATTTGTACACTACTAGGGATGGGTATCGCCAAAAATTTCGTATCGCGATATATCACGATTTTTTCCCACAATATCACGATAATATCATGATATTTTTAAAAGCAGTTTTTACAATGATTTTATATGAAAAGTTGATTTTTTTTCTAAAAAATATGCTAGTAAAAGAAAATTTTACTTTTTTGAAATTTTTATGTTTATAAAATCAATTATGTTAGGACGGTAAGATGCCGTTCTTTTCACTTTTTACAACATTTTTTATACTCTCTGTAATTTTAATTTGAAAGATTGAACAAATAAATGAATAATTTCTGGACTTTATAATATGTACTTAGAGACCGGTACTTAGGTCTCCGTATCACGATACGTATCACGCAACAAAAAATCGAGTTATACCGGTATACCGCTAAAATTGCACATCCCTATATACACTACCCCTGGATGCTTCCACATTAGTTTCAGCTTTTGGCATTTCAGGCCCCGAGGTTCTTGAGAGGACTTTTTAATGTCCCCACACTATTTTTGTCTTTTCTTGTTTATGACTTATATCTCCTTCATACATATGATAATTTCTAGACCAAAATACTGTAAAGCAGCCTTCAAATTACTGGAATTTGGGTGAAAATACTGTACACTGCTAATCAAAATACCGACCAAAACAACAATGTAAGGTGTTTATTTTTTAAATAATAAATTTCAAATCAATGTACAGGTGCACCACTGCATAACATGTACTATGATTTACTATTGAACACTTCGAGAAACCATTCAAGTATTTTGAATTTCGGCAATTATGCTAAATGCTGAACTCAGTAAAAAGTACAGTGTTTAAAAACAGTTTATTGTACGAGTCTGGTCGTCTCCATTCAGCTGTAATTTTTAAATTGTACTAAAAAAACATTTCTCTTAATCTATGTTTGAATAGAAAATATGTATGCCTATCCAAATAATGGACTAAATTTCGTTTTGCTGTCACAAAGTGTCTCCAATTCTTGTCAATGGCGTTTTTTTTTTTTATTTCTTTAGTTTTAATAAATTACAGTTTAAACAAATCCTTGATAAAGGTCCTATTAAAAAGCAATCAGCCAAACAAAACGCTTTGATATCTCCTAATTACAATGTAATTATCACGGAAATATTTCACACCTTCCTTCATGATGTTTTGTTTACAGTAATCAAGCGCAGTAATTCACGCGTACTTCTACATTTCCGGTGTTGCGAGAGCGGGAATGAAAGAAAAATGGCGGTTTCCGGTAAACATTTCAAAATACGGTACACATTTTCATTTCCCGTGAATTTTGGTGTACCCCCGTGAGCCCGTGAATGGGTCGAAAATACTGACATTTTGTGTACCGCCGGTACATATCACATGTATGCTCCTTATGGGGAGACTTGACCCTTCATTTTAATTTTTACAATTTAAACCCCCCTTCATCCAAGGGTGGTATGTACCAAGATTGGTTAAAATTGGTCCAGTGGGTCTTGAGAAAAAGTTGAAAATGTGGAAAGTTTAAAGACCGCCACGAAGCAGACAACAAGTGATCAGAAAAGCTCACTTAACTTTCAGCTCAGGTGAGCAAATTATTAGCATTCACATTAACTTGATAATACACATATGATACAGAATGGGTATATATAAATAACATCATACTTTCAATTAGATTACAAGTGGCCTATTGAGGGCCTTGAATCGCTCTTCTGATAAATTGTACAATCTATCATTTCTATTTGAAGCTTCTAACTATAAGTTAATAAAACCCAAGATGCATCAACTGACAGCGTTTGATGATTCTTAGCCAGTTAGGACTGAAGATACTGTATGGGGGATTAATTTCACGGGTTGCAATTTTCACGTTTTTCTTTCATCTGACACGATCGCCGTTTCTTGAATTCGCGGAATTAATATAAAATAAAACTTACCTCCCTTGTCTATATCCCGTTTAGCTACATGTAAATAACATCAACAGGGTAGAATAATATAAAATTGTTAGATTTAATAAATAATTGACGATTAATTAAAACAAGTGCAGTTTATAAAACGTCCTTGACTTTAAACGTCTAATGACTTTCCTATATGCATATTACGATGAGTGCATGTACACCCCTAGAGGCGAAAAACCACTGGGCGGTAATAAATGTGTTAATGTAGGTCATCGAAATAATATCCTTCCAAAATCTTCAGTAAGTTTGATAATAATTATTTGAATTTTTTTAAAATGTCGATAAGAATTAAAATGTGTGTTAATGCAGGTAACTTGGTAACATTAGTTACGCACGGGTAATTAAAACTATGGCCCACGTGTTTTGATTGATGAAACATGTAGCATTGACTATTAAAACAGCTTTTTAACAAAAATAGGTTATTATCTGCTGATAAGAATTAAAGTAAAGCGTGATAAGTAAAATAATTGAATGAAAAGTACTACTCGTAATTACTGAAATGACCATGTACTGCACGTACATGTATATAAACCTATCGTACTTTTCTCAAATTTCAAAATAAAAACATGGAGATTATTGAAAATTTATTCACTGTTTCTTGAATTCACGGATTTATGAACACCGTGAATATAGCGAATATAAACACCGCAAGTTATTTTCCCCCTATACAGTACTTCAATATACATGTATCTATAAAATACCATAAGGATATGTAGGTCACTGTGACCTGAAATTTTCTGAGAAATCAAGATGTGTTTATTAACAAAGATTGATGATTCTAAGCCAATAAGTACCTGAGATATTCAAAAGGTCACCATGACCTACTTTTTGTTCGACATTCTCTGAAAACCCAAGATGCATGCATCAACGAACAAAGTTTTAATGATTCTAAGCCAATAATTACCAAAGACACTTACGTAGAGCCTTAAAATGTCACATGTACCTGAGATATTCAAAAGTATGTCAATGTGACATACTTTTTTTTTCGACATTCTCCGAGAACCCAAGATGCATCAACTGACACTTAAGTTTGATGATTCTAAGCCAATAAGTATCCAAGATACTTAGATATAGCCATAAATTGTCACAAGTAGGTCACTGTGACATACTTTTTGGACGATGTTCTCCGAAAACCTAAGATGCATAAACTGACAAAGTTTGATGATTCTAAGCTTATAAATTACCTGAGATATTCGAAAGAAGATCAATGTGACCTAATTCTTAATGGACATTCTCCGAAAACCCAAGATGCCTCAACTGACAAAGTTTAACAATTCTAGGCCAATAAGTACCTAAGAGATACTTATAATTCGCCATAAAATGTCAATAGTTGGTCTTGGTGACCTACTTTTTGGTCGACGTTTTCCGAAAACCCAAGATGCATCAACTGACAAAGTTTGATGATTCTAAGCCAATAACTACCTGAGATATTTAAAAAGTCGGTCACCATGACCCTTGAATAAGGGCGTGGCCCTTCATTTGAACAAACTTGAATCCCCTTCACCTAAGGATACTTTATTTCAAGTTTGGTTGAAATTGGCCCAGTGGTTCTTAAGAAGAAGTCGAAAATGTGAAAAGTTTACAATGACGTTGACGAAAACAACAGACAATGGACAAATTTTGATCAGAAAAGCTCACTTGAGCCTTGGGCTTAGGTGAGCTAAAAAGGTTACACACACTGCAAGATACACACTGCATAAATGGCCATAACATTAACTCTTTGAGCCTTTGGCTCATAAGAGCTAAAAATACATTTGGCTTTTTAAGGTCACACGCAACGTAGTTTGAACTATATAGGGTTCTTGACCCTGGAGTTGAAGAGTTCCACTAAATGAAGGACCTATGTGCAATACTTTTAATGTCTATATATGGATTAGTACACCTCTTTTAAAACAAATTTTGATGAAAAAAAAATCTAGAATTTATGTTTTGTAATTTTTGTACATTTTTCTTTGAATAATGCAAAAATTTTCATAATTTGATATCTTTTCAATACCCCTGGTAACACATGCTGATTTTTTGTCTAAGAACATGTAATGGCATTATAAGTAAAAATTTAAAATATCTTAAAAAATTATCAGTAGGTAAGGTACCTTGCATATGTTCCTAAGACTTATATAACTTTTATGGTATTAAATATACATGTATATCTTGTCCATTTCAAAGCAATTTTCAGTCAAAAGATATCGATTTTATCAATTTATAATAGATAGTTCCATATTTGGGTTATTTTATTTTTCATTTTACTTGAACATAAAAATCGAACATTATGATTGAAATTTGATACTTATACCTGATCACCAATACAATTTATATTACACCAACAGCCAAATATTCAGCAACTGAAACACTGCACTGTCACATATACATACAAAGAACAATGTATCTTATTGTTGTACTCAGTAAAAAATGAAGAAGGAAACATTATTTAATAAACATAGTCAATGGTAGCAGGGTATTTTCTTTTCTCTTCACATATTGGATAGCAACATCCCTCTTGGTGGCTCTGTCCAGTGCAGGTTCATGACATTCTGCTTCTTTCAGAGATTTTTAGTTTTAATTACTATGTACCTTCTCACTACAGTACGGGTACAACTAAACAGAGAACTCTAAAGAAACTTAGAGAACCCTAATGATTTTAAGTTATTTCTTGTCCATAAATGAAATATTTATATTTGAAATAAGCAATTTACTGTATGTGTGAATATTTATATTTTAAATAAGCAATATACTGTATGTGTACTTTAAAAATTGGGCTTCATCTTTAAGCAGCATTGGCGCAGACAACGATGTTAGTGTAGCGAGTATGCGAGCGGATCTAACATCTAATTTTAATTAGATTGGCAAGTTGAGAGAGATGAAAAATTGGCTATGAACCCATAATAAAAAAGTTATGCCTAGTGCATAGTCTTTCTACATAGAAATTGATTTTAATCTAAATCTCCGATTCTTCCTCCCGAAATGGAGATCGTCGTCGTCATTACTAGAATATTCCTGGTCACTAAAAAGCTTTAATTTAAATCTGTACTTCGTTTTGAGAAAAATCAAACAATGAGTTAACCTCAATTGGTATCATTAAGTAAGTCGTACCTGTATTCTTCACTTTGTTGTATGCAGTACTTTCATGGTGTAATGCGTATCTATGATTGCTAATGCGTAATTGTACGCTATATTTTAATTTTCAATGCGTATTTTGTAAAATTTAATGCGTATTTCTGCAAATATGCACCTTATCTAGAGCTCTGATGCATCGACTCACAAGGTTTGATGATTCTAAGCCAATAAATACCTAACATACTTAAATTTAGCCATAAAATGTTGAAAGTAGGTCATCGTGACCTACATTTTGGCCGACATTTTTAAAGACCCAAAATGCATCTACTGACCAAGTTTGATGATCGTAGTTCTGAAGGTAATCAAAATATGCATTTTAAACAATTTGAAAACAAATGCCAACAAAATTCAAAAAGTACGTCACAGTGACCTACCTTTTCATAAATATGTTTTAAGGTCCAAAGACACATCAAATTACAAGATTTGATGGTTCTAAACCTCCCAGTGTCTGAAATAATAGTATAGAATGTTTTTAAAAGGATTAGTCATAAAGTTCAAAAAGTAGATCACGGTGACCTACTTTTAAGTTGACGTTGTTCAGGGACTCAAGATGCATCAACTGACAAAGTTTGATGATCATAGGCCTTAAAGTGTCCAAAATATGCCTTTAATCAATTTGAAAACAAATGATCACAAAATTTCAAAAGTAGGTCACAGTGACCTACTTTTGAGTTAACATGATGTGAAGTTCTAAGATGCATCAACATACAAGATTTGATGATCCTAGTCCTTATAGTAAGCAAAATATACATGTTTTTATCAATTGTAAATTTAGGTCAAATTTGAAGTGACCTTGAGACCACGCCCTTTGCCCCAGGGTAATTCCCCGTGCAAATTTTAATCTTCAACATATCCTGATCCTTGTGTGTAAGTTTGGTGAAAAACTGCCTGGTGGTTCTGGAGAAGAAGATTTTTTAGCAACCAGTACTTTTGGTTTTGTTTTCCTGATTATCTCCCCTTGTTTATGGGTCCCAACCCTTATCTTAGTATAAATTGTAGCCTTTGGGCCAAGGACACCCTGTGACAAATTTGGCACTGATTGGCCGAGGGGTTCTTGAGTTATGGCCCATATTCTAAAAAGGGGTATGTCTTTTAACCACAAGGAACCACAAGGAACCACAAGGATACCACAAGGAACCACAAGGAACCACAAGGAACCACAAGAACATCTTATTTAATTTTAATGAGTCTAATTATGGTTTATATGTGCAATTTTTAGTCATCTGAGTCACACAGGTGACCTATTGCTATATGTTATTGTCCGATGTTGTGCTTCCTGTCTATCTGTTTCCTAATCTTTTGAACCATTTCAGCTTCTTTTCTTGAACAGCTTATCCAATTTCAACCAATTTTGGCACAAAGCATCTATAGGTAAAGGGGAGCAAAATTTTCAGATTTCAAAATCTCTTATCCACGGGGGATTAACAGCCAAATGTACTCAACAATCTACGTAACACCCTTACCCATGCACAACACCACAAAGAAACACATTAGCACCCACAAGGAACCCAGTGACACCCAAAGATAACCTAGGTGTGAAAAAATTAGCAAATGATTTTATAAACCATACACCTACTCAAAGTAAGCAAGCAGTATTGCATGATTTAAAAAGTGATTATGGAGTAGTTGAAGATGTTAGAGTATATCTGGTTGATAATGAGCAATAAGTCCATCCTTAAAAAATTGTTTGTTTGGAATTGCCGTCTGAAGGGGTTCAGACACAGGAGGGAGGGAGAGAAATTTTTTTTTTCAAAATTGAAGATGAATTTTAAATTTTTGATAAAATATCAGTAAACAGTACCGGTAAATACATTTTCTGACTTTAAAAAAAAAGTATCTACCATCAACAAAGAAACATAATTTTGCATAGATCTGACACTACATTTCAGTGTTTTGTATTGTGCATGTGATAATGGGTAAAAAAATTGATTAAATAAAACATAAATCTTCCTACTTTTGGCATTTTGGAATTTTTTATGTACAACTTATCTAAAATGGAACGCTATTGTTTTTGGTCATTCGGACGCTTAAACTAATGGCGAAAAACAGCAGTTAATTTGTGTGTTTGCAAGACTTGGAAAAACACATCGATCATGTGGATGTCAAACTTGTGTGTCAGTAAATCGTAAGAAATTTAATATGCATGTGAATCGGTTAAACATAACTTCATTTGTAAATTGCAAGTACTAGTAGTTCTACAACAAGCTTCCTTGATTTCACAAAAATTAAACTGTTTCTTCATCCTGCAGATACTAGCATTGCACAGAAATACATGCTTGTAAATCGTGTCAAGATTATTCTAGCTCCAATGCGAGCAATAACGAGAAAGCGGGAATGATTTTTTTCTCAGTTATGTCTACCATTATGGCAAAAAATGGAATATAGGACAATCAAAGAACAAAAATGAAAGAAAATTAAAAATGTAGTATTGTGTTCATTTTGTTGAAAAATTTTATGGCAAATAAATTTAATAAATGATATTACATTTAAATATATATTTTATTTTACTTGTCAATATGAAGGTTAATGAAAGAAAAAGTGAGCAAGCTCACATACCCCACGCTCCACCAAAACTCAAAGTGCTGAAAATCCCGGAAAAAATGAAAGAATCGGAATTACCCGGTAATATGCACATCTACAAATTGTGTCCTAAATATCTGCAGAGTTTGATGAAATTCTAAGCAGCGGTTTCTGAGGAGTTGTGCTGACAAACTGTTCACCACTATATTCAAGATATCCCCAAAAATCTAAGTTGTAAAGTGCCAAAATTCCCAGAAAAAAAAGGAATCGGAATTTCCTGGTAAAATGCATATCTATACATTGTGTCCTAAATATCTGCAAAGTCTGACGAAATTCTGTGCAGCGGTTTATGAGGGGTCGCGCTGACAAAATGTTCATCTCTATATTCAAGGTATGGCCAAAAATATAATTTGAAAAGTGCCAAAATTCCCAGAAAAATAAAGGAATTGGAATTTCCTGGTAATATGCAACCTGCACACTGTGTCCTAAATATCTCCAAAGTTTGACGAAAATCTGTGCAGCGGTTTCTGAGGAATTGCGCTGACAAAATGTTTATCTCTATATTCAAGATATGGCCAAAAATATAATTTGAAAAGTGCCAAAATTTTCAGAAAAATGAAGGAATCAGAATTTCCTGGTAATATGCACATCTACAAACTGTGTCCTAAATACCTGCAAAGTTTGACGAAATTCTGTGCATCGGTTTAGGAGGAGTTGCGCTGACAAACTGTTCATCTCTATATTCAAGGTATGGCCAAATGCCTAAGTTAAAAAGTGCAGAAATTCACGGGAAAAATAACGCAATTTCCTGGTAATATGCACATCTACACTTTGTGTCCTAAATACCTGCAAAGTTTGACGAAATTCTGTGCAGCGGTTTATGAGGAGTTGCGCTTACAAACTGTTCATCTCTATATTCAAGGTATGGCCAAATGCCTAAGATAAAAAGTGCGAAAATTCCCGGAACAAATAATGGAATCGGAATTTCTTATGAGGAGTTGCGCTGACAAAAAAAAGGACTGACTGACTGACTGACACTCTGACGGACGGGTCAAAAACATAATACCTCACGCAACTAGTTGCGTGGGGTATAATAACAATCTTATTGTTTTTCCCAATTTTACACAAATGTCGACAATTTTTCCCAATTGAAAAGGCCCAGGTCCCATTTAAAAATTGTAGAAAAATCACTGTGCACCCATAACTTTTACCTGGTCCATTATCTGAAAAATGTATGTCGAATTCATCATCCGAAGCAAGTCCATTAGTGTGCATCCTAAGATGTCCATGCAAGTTTGCTCATTATAGGGCTCATAGTTAATTGGAAATGAAACCTGCATCAAAAACTAACATTTTCACTCATCCACAAAATGTAGGTCAGATTCAGCATCCAAAGCAAGCCTGGTAGAATGCATCCTTATATGTATCATCCATGCAAGTTTGGTCATTAAAGAACTCATAATTACTTGGAAATGAATCATGCACCAAAAACTTTAACCTGTTCCCTCAACCGGAAAATGTAGGTCAGATTCTGCATCTGAAACAAGCCTGATAGTATGTATCCTTAGATGTATCATCCATACAAGTTTGGTCATTATAGGGCTCATAGTATCTTAGAAATGAGACCTGCACCAAAAACTTTAACCTGTTCACTCAATCGGAAATTGTAAGTCAGATTCAGCATCCGAAACAAGCCTGGCAGTATGCATCCTTTGATGTATCATCCATGCAAGTTTGGTCAACATATGGCTTATAGTTACTTGGAAATGAAACCTGCACCAAAAACTTTAACCTGTTCACTCAACCAGAAAATGTAGGTCAGATTCAGCATCCGAAGCAAGCCTGGTAGTATGCATCCTTAGATGCATCATCCATGCAAGTTTGGTCAACATAGGGCTTATAGTTACTTGGAAATGAAACCTGCACCAAAAACTTTAACCTGTTCACTCAACCGGAAAATGTAGGTCAGATTCAGCATCCGAAGCAAGCCCGGTATTGTGCATCCATAGATGTATCATCCATGCAAGTTTGGTCAACATAGGGCTTATAGTTCCTTGGAAATGAAACCTGCACCAAAAACTTTAACCTGTTCACTCAACCAGAAAATGTAGGTCAGATTCAGCATCCGAAGCAAGCCTGGTAGTATGCATCCTTATATGTATCATCCATGCAAGTTTGGTCATTAAAGAACTCATAATTACTTGGAAATGAATCATGCACAAAAAACTTTAACCTGTTCCCTCAACCGGAAAATGTAGGTCAGATTCTGCATCCGAAACAAGCCTGATAGTATGTATCCTTAGATGTATCATCCATACAAGTTTGGTCATTATAGGGCTCATAGTATCTTAGAAATGAGACCTGCACCAAAAACTTTAACCTGTTCACTCAATCGGAAATTGTAAGTCAGATTCAGCATCCGAAACAAGCCTGGCAGTATGCATCCTTTGATGTATCATCCATGCAAGTTTGGTCAACATATGGCTTATAGTTACTTGGAAATGAAACCTGCACCAAAAACTTTAACCTGTTCACTCAACCAGAAAATGTAGGTCAGATTCAGCATCCGAAGCAAGCCTGGTAGTATGCATCCTTAGATGCATCATCCATGCAAGTTTGGTCAACATAGGGCTTATAGTTACTTGGAAATGAAACCTGCACCAAAAACTTTAACCTGTTCACTCAACCGGAAAATGTAGGTCAGATTCAGCATCCGAAGCAAGCCCGGTATTGTGCATCCATAGATGTATCATCCATGCAAGTTTGGTCAACATAGGGCTTATAGTTCCTTGGAAATGAGACCTACACCAAAAACTACACCAAAAATGTTAACCTGCTCCAAAAACATTAACCTGGTCATTTATTTGCTGAAACTGCAGCATCTGAAACTTTGACTGATACAGTGAAACACACTTAAAGCATATTCCATGCATGTCTAATCAATATAGGACATAGAAGTAAATAAAAAGAAAACTGCTCCAAAAAACTTAACCTTAACCCGGGACGCCGACACCGACGCCGACGCCGAGGGTATTACATAAGCTCCCCCAACTTCATTGAGGTGAGCTAAAAATCAAATAGGAATATAAGTTATGCATTTTCTATTTGCAAATTGATCGACAAATATATTGTAGGTTAAAAAACAATAGGTATCCAGGCATTCAAAGAAATTGTCCTGATTTTTTTTTATTATTTGGTATTCTATGTCTTCTATTTCCTTCATGTAGTATATAATGCACAGTGTAAAATGCTTTTGCTATCACTTCAAGACATCACAAATCACTTCTAATTTCATATCATGCAAATTAGCGTTGTTTTTTTTTTTCAGCCTCAATTCAGGGAAATCTTATTTTTCTAAAACTGTATTCATTTTTTTCATTTTATGGGGTAAAATTGTCAACTTTTTATAAGACCTTCTCTAAGAATTCCAAAACCCTGAATAATATAAAGTGTGAAAATTTCATTTTCAAGCTTCATAATGATGCATTTTAAATTAAATATTAATTTTTGGAGTTATCCTTCCTGGCTGAGGATCTGATATCCTTAAATTAATTCCTTAAATTAATAAATAATTAACTAGAAAACTGACCAGTCAGCAAGGGTCCCGCTGAGGGGTAGAAAGATAAGGGTACAACTCATTGAATGAGGGTTTTACTTGATTACATTTTTTTTAATATATGAAGTATAAGTAACAACTGTATTTTTAAAATTTCAAGATAATTCCTAAAATATCCAAAAACCTGTAAATAGTAACCTTGTATTTACATAAAACAGGGAAAACCTCATGTCTTATTAAAAAAAAATTAAATTTAATGTGTATTTAAAAAAGATTTAAGCAGGTGTTTTATAAAATGCAAGCCTTCATTGAATGCAAATATCACCCAGGGCTGACCTCAACTTCAAAACAAACATCAGTTGCAGACAATAGTGTTCATTAATCTTCATGTGACAGATAAAGATAAGCCTCTAAATTTTCTGCAGCAAGCAAGATAATTAATCCCATCCTTTTCTTCTATATAAATTTACAATAAGAACTTTTTTCAGCACTGACAGAATGGGGTTATCATCTGATTACCTGTTAAAATTAACAGCATTAAGGCAACAAAAAAAATTAAATTAAATAATAAAAAAAAAATAAAATAGTAATAATAAAAAAGGATATCTTAATATATATATCTTGATTTTAGAATTCAATAAAATTATCATAAATCGTTGTGTACAGTATTTTAACCAAAATAAAGTATGAACATTATTTTAAATCCATATTTCAAAGAACGTACACATCATTCAAAATTGACCTTAATTTCAAAACAAAGTTCATTGCAGACAGAGGCGGTACAGTAATTAATCTCAGTGTGACAGATAAAGATAATGCTTAGGATTTTCTTCATGTGGAAGGTTAATTAATCCCAAAGGACAAATTGCACAGCCTTCCCAGTTTACAATGGTAACATTCTCAGCAGTTATCTCTCTTTGCCCATTCATTCTTATGCATAGTTAAGGAATCTACCCCACCACCCCAGCACCAAACCAGAAGACATATAGAACCAAACTTAGCATCAAAATATGTATTTCTGCCTACTGAACTACCATACCAAATTTGAAAATGATTGGGCAATCTTAAAAAAAGTTATTAGAAATAAACATAAAATTTGTGGACGGAAGAGTGACAGACGGACAGACAGACAGACGGACGGACAGAGTGATTACTATATGGCACCCGCAAATCCTTGCGGGGCCCTAATTAATAATAGTAGTTATTAATTCAAAGCACAAAACCATTTCTTTATTGGGTTACCCCTTTTATTTTATAGTGCAAGGGAAATCCCCTTTTGTGAATGCAAAAATAATTGAAACCTTTTCTTTGGTACAATTTTTTTTTTAAAGAAAGAATAATATGTTTTTTCTAATGACATATACATATACACATTTGGATAACAATATTGTGGGAAAATCTTCAAAGATGTACTAAATTTAAACACTCTTTTAGCGCAAAAAAGGTCATATTAAATGTACCATAGCACTAAACCAAACGAATTGAGGAAGACGATTCTTCATTCACACACCCTTTCCTATGCTTTACTATGCATGGGCAGAGGGATGTTTTCTTTAATTTTGGGGGTACTTAAAAGTTAAGACTCAATTTGGAAAAGGGCTACCTCCCCTGCTTCTACAGAACACTGGGTTGACCCATTACTGGTCAGAATGTTCACCTGTAATAACACCATGTACCTGTATATTGGAGGTACACAACCCCTGTATATTTGGGGTAGCTCTTGAAGTGGGATATCTCCCTTGGGTTTGGAGAACACAATATATTGAGTCATTACTGGGGTGCAGTGTTTACCTACATGACACCTAGTAACATTGCCCTGTTTATTGGAGGTAAACACTATCTTGGTTAATTTTGGGTAGCTCGTAACAAGGATTAAGCAGAGCATTTCTAATTAATACCAGAGTTTTTTTTCAACTGCAAGAACAAAGTACAATTAATTCCCCCCCCCCTTTAAATAATTTTTCTTTAAATTTTATCCTTTTTAATTTTAACAATTGAACTCCCTCCCTCATCACTTATTTTTGTCATCATGAAGGTAACATTTGAGCTTACACAATTCACTTTATTGAAATCTCTTCAACTATTTTTTTAATCGAGATACAAAAATAAAATAAGTAAATTACTTGTATGTACAAGATTACTTAAATATATTAATTAATCAAATAAATTGATTAAATAAATTATTTAAATTAGTTTTGAAATTACCAATGAATATAATAATTTGCAAAATTGAAAAAAAAAAAAAAACTAAAAATTCATATGTGGTATATTTTGATTGTCTTTTTTTGATAATTCTACATTAAAGAAATAACATTTCATTTTATACAGCTGGGTTTAAACTTAACACTCGCCCACTCGCAAATTGTGAGTAAATTTTGGTGTGGGCTCATAAAATTTATAACTTGCTCGCCCACGTGGCGAATAAAAATTCTGCCAGGTCCGATTTCATTCCCAATAACCTTACTAAAAACAGACATTTTCCGCAGGTTCTTGATTTAAAACTACAGACAAATGAAATAAATCACAGCAGCATGGTCCTATTGTTCGTAAATATCCTTCATCTTTTCCATTTAAAGCACTACATTATTTGTGAAATCCCTAAAACGATCGTCTTTTCCCTAACCCGAATTTCCTCCATTCCTCTGTACATAGTTGATACATGAGAGATATACAATTTTAATAACTCCCAACTTCATAATCACATGGATAGCAAGTGTTTTCACTTATTTCAGATACGTTGTAGTTAAAATATTTAACCTAGAAAAATATTATTTATGTGTCATTGTCACTTCATCAGTTGAACTAGCAAATACATGCATGTACCAGGATTACATGAAGGGGCTACATATAGGCCAATCAAGTTACCATGTAAAAAATGGATCATAAAAGTGATGATTAAATTCAATTTTATTTCCTTTGATTAAACATTTATATGACGTTTAATTTTTTTAAAGCAAGAACTCCAATTTTAAATAAATGTATTATTATACATGTTTTTTTTTTTGTATCTACTTTTGTCCCAGTGTCTACAAAGAGTTTTTTTATCTTAGAGTCTGTGGGCTAACAAATTTAGCTGTGGGCTCCTTAATTTGAAATGTCAGGGGCCCACATGGCTCGTGGAAATTTCAGTTAAGTTTAAACCCTGTTAGAATTATTCTTTCCCTCTTCTTATGATTATACTATAATTAAAAGAAAATATTCCTTTCTTCTCTTTTAAATGGGAGGTCAACATTACCGCTACATCGTCAAAAATTTCAACTCATTACCGCTACATTTTTTTCAAATTTTTGACCGATCATTACCGCTACATTTTTTTTGGCCGAAAACAACTCATTACTGCTACATAATCATATTGAATTAGCCAGGTATGGTACGGAATATGAGTTCCAATCAACAGAATTCACTCAGTGTGTAAGTAAAGTACTATAATTTTTTTTCATTTTGAATTCTAAACAGAAGAATGTGAAGACTGAGTTTTAATTATAGACAGAGCTTGATTTGATTTTTAAAATTTTAAAAGTGTACCGGTATTATGAAATAAAATAAATTTCAAATTTAAACTAGAACTGTCCAAACGGGACAAAATACCCCCCGCTGGGTTTTTAGAAGTAAGTTTTTCCTTAATAAAGATATGGACCGGACACGAATTATGAAATTTTTCTTCCAGTGACCTTGAACTTCCCCAAATGACCTTGAGTCAAGGTCATGACACACCCTTGGGTCATGGGCAATCTTTGTGTGAAATGAAAACCTACCAAGTTTATCCACAAGAAAGATATGGACCAGACACGAATTATGAAATTTTTCTTCCATGACCTTGAACTTTCCCCAATGACCTTGGGTCAAGGTCATGACACACCCTTTGGCCATTAGCAATCTTTGTGTGAAAGGAGAACCTACCAAGTTTATCCATAAGAAAGATATATATGGACCAGACACGAATTATGAAATTTTTCTTCAAGTGACCTTGAACTTCCCCAAATGACCTTGGATTAAGGTCACGACAAACCCTTGGATCATGGGCAATCTTTGTGTGAAAGGAGAACCTACCAAGTTTATCCATAAGAAAGATATGGACCGGACACGAATTATGAAATTTTTCTTCCAGTGACCTTGAACTTCCCCAAATGACCTTGGGTCAAGGTCATGACACACCCGTGGATCATGGGCAATCTTTGTGTGAAAGGAGAACCTACCAAGTTTATCCATAAGAAAGATATGGACCGGACACGAATTATGAAATTTTTCTTCCAGTGACCTTGAAGTTCCCCAAATGTCCTTGGGTCAAGGTCATGACACACCCTTGGGTCATGGGCAATCTTTGTGTGAAAGGAGAACCTACCAAGTTTATCCATAAGAAAGATATAGACCGTGGTGGTGAGCAGGAAACAGGACTTGTTCTTTTTTATGTTGTACTTTAAATCAATCTGTACATACATACCGGTAAGTTGATGGCTAACGAAAGAGGCACTGTAGCGGTAAAGTATACTTTTATACGTAGCAATAATGCAATTTTTAAGATCGGGATCGAGATTTCATTTGTAAAGATTCTCTATCAAGAAAATGTTTGAAGACATATACTTAAATACACTTTACAAAGCGTTGCATGGACTTAGATCACGTAATGTAATGACAGATTGGCATGCTGTACAAAGTTTGATAGAACCTGAACCAGAGACGTAGATAAATAATGTTCCTGATAGAATGGCATCCAAACTTCTTACACTTTTTAAGATCCGACCTTGTTGTTGAAGCATTTGATCAATTGCTTGCATATCACAATGAATCATTATTGCATTGTCATGCTAATAAAGAGTGTTTTGTATTTATAATGACTGTGTAATGGGTTAGGTACGTAGTAGTAAGTAAACATGACAAATAGCAGGCAAAGTCCTGTCTCAATAGCTGTCAAGCTTGTATTTTCATTTGATAATTTTTTTGTAATCAGATTACTTGTGTTCTTCTGTACAACCATAAGGGTACATGTATTCAATAAAAATATTTCATTCAAACCTTGCAAATTTTTATAGTCACAGTAATAAGTAATATATGATATAATAAAGACATAATACAGATTCTTATTTAAATTATCAAGTTTTATTCACAAAATGTATTTTTTTATGGCGAGTGAAATATTTGATAATGGCGACCAGAAATTCTGAAATGGCGACCAAAAAAATTTTTAGGTCGCTATTTTGCGACCTAAGAGCAAGTGTGACTTGGAGCACTGTATGTAATTCAATACACAATTTATGATCATTATAATTTTTACTCTTAAAATATTTATTACATACAGTACTATTTTCTATAATATGCAATTTATGCTACTTTAGGATATTCTCATTGTTTTATTTTTTCAAAATTAAAGGAGCAGTGCATTAAAAAAAAATAATGGTCGGTATACAACACAAGTCCGAGGCCTCTTGTCTCTTCTTTCAATACAAAAGTATAATCCAACTCTGTAAAAGATACATGGAATGGCCAACTTGATACTAATATATTGTAACAAGATAAAGAGATTATAACTAAATCCCCAAAACCTTTAAGGAATGAAATGCATGATCATGGATTAACTAATAGTTGGTCTGCATGGTTATTGAATCAGCAACCACCCCATAAAATTATTTTATTTATCATATATACTCATCTATATTGGTCATTATTACGAGTGATTAATCATTATTAAGGTTAATTGATTTGAACATGTTTTATTCTGTAATAAAACAAAAATGGAATAAGCAGCATTCCTTGCTATGACCATAAACACACTGAATGACAAAAGGAGATAATTTCCTTTTATTTGGTGCAATGTACTATAATAGTACAGTTTTAAAACGTTAATAATAGAATACCTCATGTCCAGAGTACTTCATCCCTTGAACTTAAATTTTTACATATTTTATAGTTGACTAAATGCATTTTAAAAGCATGCCAATATTTTGACAGCTTGGTGCCCAGGAGTAAGGAAAAATATTTTTAAAAATTCATTAAAGTTGATGGTTTTGGTCCCACACCTCAGGCCCTGTGGGTAAGAGATTTTGAAATCTGAAAATTTTGCTCCCCTTTACCTATAGATGCTTTGTGCCAAAATTGGTTGAAATTGGATAAGCTGTTCAAGAAAAGAAGCTGAAATGGTTCAAAAGATTAGGAAACAGACAGACAGGAAGCACAACGTCGGACAATAACATATAGCAATAGCAGTGATTGGGAAGGGCTTGCGCCATGTGCCATAGTCGCATTGAAGTGAAAAATGGCGCATTAAATCAATCAATCATGGCGCCATATTTGGTGCGCATTCAAGTTTTAGCGATGTTATTTGGAAATAGTTTGTGTACGACCTTCTTTCTTGTTTTACTTTTGTTTTAACAATCTCTCACCAGAGGGTGTTTTTACGTAAGCGGAGCGCGCCCTCTGGTGAGAGATTGTCGTTTTAAATGCAGTCAATTTAAAACAACAAATTTATTGGTTTAAACCTGTCAAAAAGTACTTCCGGTTAAACGAAGCACTTGTAAACATGAGGTACAATACTTCATTCATTTGTATGGTAAGACTGTTCCCTTTCCAAAACTGTCATAATTTTAACACAAAATACGGGTCTGTTATATTCTAAGAAAGTTCCATAAAGTTTACTGCATTTCATGCGTTAAAAATCGGATTTGGTTAATTAAAAACGTGTTTTCTCCCGTATTTCATATTTGTTTGTCACTTTGTTATTTCTTAAAATGGCCCTTCAGATTATATGGATGGCCCATTCATTTTCGAAATGGCCCATCAAAAATGTTGACAGTTGCGCCATAGTCCCATTGACCATTTTGGCCTTCCCAATCACTGCAATAGGTCACCTGTGTGACTCAGATGACTAAAAATTGCACATACAAACCATAATTAGACTCATTAAAATTAAATAAGATGTCCTTGTGGTATCCTTGTGGTTCCTTGGGGTTCCTTGTGGTTAAAAGACATACCCTCTAAAAAGTTTACTCACACCGCACAAATGGCCATAGCATTAAGTCTTTTGAGCCTTTGGCTCAGAAGAGCTAAAAACCGAATACAGTACACTTCTGATTTCCCAGAATTGATACGAATGTGATTTGAGGGCTATAACTCTTGAAATTTAAATGATTAAGGTTAGAATTGACAAAATAAATGTTATAATCCACTGAACAATAATTTTTACTTTAAAAATACAATTTAATATAGCATATAGTGTTTTAATATATATCAAAAATACAATGCAATATAGCATATTTATATTTGTAGTATATCAGAGACTTTTAATTTTTTTAAAATAGCATAAATATTTTAATTGGAGGAAAATATTCACATATTTGAACCATGGGGAAAATGTTAGCCTGTAAATGTCAGGATACATAAACATAAT
Organism: Saccostrea cuccullata; assembly: GCF_032062105.1. Lineage (NCBI taxonomy): Eukaryota > Metazoa > Mollusca > Bivalvia > Ostreida > Ostreidae > Saccostrea > Saccostrea cuccullata. The sequence goes on from NW_026927933.1 coordinate 270,716, forward strand.
GTCAATAAAATCTTAAAACTTGATTGTTTCATGTTTTTGTTGGGCAAGTGAATTTTTTAGGTGGGCAAGTGAAATTTATTGTATCACTTGCCCTTCGGCAAGTGAGTTTTAAAAAGAATTCTAGACTGACACATTCTGTTGCGTAAAACTTGGCAATCAGAAGCTAGCTATATGACATTCCAGCTCTAGAGCTCGATGCCATAATAATGTGAAAAACAATTGTAAAATAAAATTAAGTGTTAAATTATTTCGATAAAAAACGTTTTTGAAATTCAGTTGGGATCGGGATGTCATAAAATATTTCACCGCCTAATTTGTTACGCTGGGGGGGGGGGGATTTCTATAAAATAACTTTCTAATTGACTTTATGTATAGAATATGATTGATTCAGTAAAAATAATGCATGAAAGGTTTTAGAATTCGCCAATTAACCTCAAGTTCTCAAGGGTTCTCTAGAGTTCTCAATTGTTCTCTGTTTAGTAGGACCGCTTTAATCATGGGCAGTGATGGGGTATACATACATGTTAACCCTGTTCAAACATTCTCTATCATCTGAAAGGCAACTGCTTTATGATTACACAATAAATACGCGATAATGCGAGTGAAATCGAAACCTTGATAATTTTCCCAGGAATTGAAGACCGACCTGTCTATCTGTAGTTTTTCGTCGCCCATCCAAGGAATAAGATGATATCCCTGGTCGATAGATAATGCCCTCTTGTCATCCTTAAAGAGTTTACATGCATATCCGAACACAAATAACTCTTCTTTATCATCGGTTTGTTTCTCTCTTTCATTCAAGCACAAGCTAGGATTCAGCCAGTCGGCAGCCATTGTAATTCTCTATTTTTCTCAACGGTAAAACTAGTACTTCCGACTCCCGATTCTCTCGGTTTTTTTTAATCATTTTGTAGAATTAGATTTAGTGCACGTAAACTTGCAATAGAAAGGTATTTAACGTTATATTTCCACATCAAGACATAAAAAACGAAAGATTTTTATCAATGTTTGCAACGGCCTGCCTAACTGAATACCCACAGGGTTACTGTCAGTTATTTACAGGGTGTGAAATGAAATCCGTATTGAGCGAGGCGCTTGGTTTCAGGATGGAGTATTTTGTGTATTATGTGCTTTTCTAGTGTGTCTAAATACCCTCATTAAAATAAAAAAATTAAAAAATCGCTGAAATTAGCAAGTTTTACAAATGTCATATTTACTGTATTGATATAAAAAGAGTAAACATGATAAAAGAGCGCCACTCACCATCTTGGGTTTGAGGGAGTGCCTCGGTTCACACTTGATTTAAATCATTATCCATATTTTTACTACCGGTGTTGGGTGAGATCTAGCTTCAAAATTTATAACGTCTGCCGATTTGAACTTGTCGTATAAAACATGCAATAAACCCAAAACGTCCTCTTTGTAAAGGAGAAAGTCCGAAAACAACGAAAGCCCATTGGGTTTATTTTCGTAGGTTAAAAAGATATGTTTTTTTTTATAACGCGAAACTTTCGCGAATAAACGCGTAACTTTCGCGTTATAACGCGAAACTTTCGCATTATAACTCGTAACTTTCGCGAATTAACGCATAATTTCGCGTTGTAACGCGTCACTTTCGCATTATAACCTTTTATTATATAGTCTATTTATAGTCCCTATATAATCTATACAAGCGCAAACAGTTCATAACACTACTTATTATACCTCATTATAAATATTCTACACAACGCGTTATCTGATTGGTTCTAGGTTATCACGTGATCGGGCCGTAAAACTTCATATTTCACGGCCGTCAGCATGCTTTTCATCATATTCCACCTCTTCGGATACTTGGTGTATTTTCCCGAGTTCGTTTAAAAAAAACTCCCGAGAGTAATAGACGTCACAATACCCTGGTTTACGTCACAAATTTGATGATAATGTGTTGACCCAGGGTTTTAGTAACTTTACGTTAAAAATGAAACTGAATTTGAGACAGTGCCGAATTTGAAAGCTTTTTTTAAAGGTTTTGCCTGTTTCGGTATAATAAACAATTCATTGCATGAATGTTCGGGAAACATGAAGACTTATTCAGCCAAGAAATATCATTATTTCCCGAGGGCTATGATTTTTCTTGGCTGAATAAGTCTTCATATTTCCCTCACTACCATGCAATAAATGTATAATATATACATTTGTGGTATCTCTCTATTATATAAACATACAGAAAGAAAATATCTTCAATTCTGTATGAAGTTTGTCATAGGTCAGAGGTCAATACGTGACCTAATCACACGGCGCAATAATATCTACCGGTACATAAATTATAAAATGACCTGCTCCACTTGCTTTTCATGTATAAAAATGAAGAAATAAGCAAGTAAAATGATAATTATTTTATTTAAAATGTCATCAAGTTTTTTATACAGTTTTTGGGCTATCGATTCAACCTGTGTACATAGAGAAAACTACATGTAGGCCTAGGAGCCTAGGGTTTGTTTACATTTTTCTTCACTTTTGTCAGCTGCACAGTCTCTAACGTTTATTCTTATTTTTTGGGGAAGACCTTTGGTTAAATCTTAATGATAAACTTTTATTTTATCTTTAAATTTTACTCACGATAAATGTGTAATCTGTCGAAAAATATCATCGCAATCATGCCATGAACAGCTGCTTAACACCTCGGCGTTTTCGTAGTTTAATGTAAAGTTGTCGCCAGTGTCTCCGTGTTTATCAGTGTTTTACGATAAGTATGCCTTTAGTTACTGAAACCGTAGAATTTTTTTAATCAAATTGCAAATTTACTGGCTCGGACAAGTGTCTCAATCCATCGGATCCATCCATCCCTTTCCAGCGACCGAAATTCCTCCAACTTTTTATCATCAAACTTCGGACGTATTTCTTGTGTCTTTTCAGCAGCGATTATCATTTTTCACGAATAAAAATATTCCCAGACAACAATCTGTTCACTATTACTGATCACAAGTAGCCTTTCACAAAATATTCCCTTCGAAACAGATTCCTTAGCCTAGTGCATTCGAAGCGTAACCGCCATGCAAGCCGATTTACACCTTGCGTCATTTTTCCTAATCTACGACGCACGGTTAGTGCAATAATTTAAATTCGAAAATATTCAATTGTCTGTCTCAAATGTATATATAAGTAATAAATAACAAGTTTATAAACTTCAATTCCCATTGAAGTTTATAAACTTGTTATTTATTTCTTATATTCACTGGATCTGAGGCCGTATTCACCGGAGGGTCATTGCACGTGCAGCCGCATTGTGACGTCACAAAACTGGGTTGGGGCAGTTTACGCGAATCAGTTTATAAAAAAGCGTAAACTGTTCCAACTCAGTTTATACCGTATAAAATGGGTAGCTATTAAATTCATTGCTTATAATTTAATTTTCATTCATTTGATGTAAGAAAAAAAAGATGATTGTTCTAACAAAATGACTTCAGTTTGTACAAAATTTGAATGATTGTAACGTCAGGCGGATTGATACGTTTTTGACGCAAGTCATCGTGACGTAGGCAACCCATTTTATACGATATAAAGTAATTTTTTTTATCCAATCAAATCCAATCAGCGTTACAACCAGAATTAGATTATAACGTCACAAAACGTAAAATGATGCAACAAGTGCAACGTTATATTTTTACAATGTAACCTTTTGATTAATTTTTATTCTTTCACCAAAAATTCCTGTTTAATATTTTTTTTTAAAGTGGGAGGGGGGTATGCATGTTCACATATACATGTACCATTACACGTAAGTACATATAATTTACAATAATTATTGTATTTATATGATTAAAAAAGAATATAGTTTCAATTTTGTCTACATGATGCGAACAAATTGGGACCCAGGAAGAAATTTAACACACAAAAGTCCGTATACTATAACGCAATCGTTTTCCGGGCTTTTGTGGTTTTGATGTTTTGCATGCTAGGAAATCCAATGACAGAAAAATATCTATAACATAAAAATTTAAATATTTACATTTTTAGAACTTTTTTACTGAAGACAGCTGTATGTGTATCCTAGTTTGCTTATAGCTCCGCTTACACAATTGTCATATTAGACGAGAAGACATGCGCAGATCTAGCAGGGGTCAAGAACGACCCCTCCCTAATACACACAATTAAGAGCCATAGCTGCCTTACCGGCGACTCGGCCTACTCAAGTATTTAAAAGGAAATCCTGTTTCTATTTATAGATACATGTACCGTTTCAATTCAAAATCAAACTACATGTATGTAATCATTTGTGTTATATTTTCATAGTTGCAAGTTTGTTGCATGGCAGTAATTTTACTTGTCCAATACTCATTCTAAACAAAAATATTTGAAAATTTAAAAAATAAAACAGGCTAGCAGCTATGACTTTGGGTCATTAAAATAGTTTAAGACTGTACTTTCAATGTGTAATGTTGTATTATATATCTCTTTTAAAAATTATTTATACATGTATTATAAAACAATAAAAGAAAACATGGGAAAATGCACACAGAGAAAAAAAAATAAAATTGTAGTAAAGTAACACGCAACGTGAGACCCGAACTCACGATCCTTATGTTCTTAATTCAGGAATCATACCACTACGCCACGAAGTCTTTCTGACAAAAATGGATAAAATTAAGACAGATTGTTAAATTTTGAAATAATTTTAGAAGAAAAATTAAATACATATTTTCAAGATTTTCAATATGAAGACCACCTTTAACCAAAATTATCTAAACGTAATGAAGTGCAGTCATATCCAAATAAAATTATTCAGAAGTTGTTTTTAAGCGGTTAGCTAGCTACATGTAACCGCTTTATGGCATGGGCCTCCAAAAACCGGAAACTTCCATAAGGCGCTACCTATCGACATCGCTTTATGGCACGTAACCTTATCCTTCTGCAACCAAAACCGGAAACTTCCACAAGGCGCTACCTATCGACAACGGTAACTTCAGCAAAGCGCTTCCTATGATTTGTATACTGTTGGCGTAATACGCCCCCTGGTGAGAGATTGACAATAAGCTGTGTATGAAGAGTGGCTATTATAACGATTATATCGAATTCTTATTAGACTAGTATTTACCAATGAATTGACAATACTTAAAACACTAACTTCAAAGAACTGAGAATTTGTTCCTTATTACATGTACATCGTGCGATCGCGATTTATAGCAACTGTTAGTTTATTTTTGAAAGTTGAACGATACGGTTAATTATACAGCAGGTTGAAGGTTATTACAGACTGCAAAAACATCAGCAAATCTCTCGATCGAGTTTGATTTTCCTTGCCAAAGTATTAAGAAACACCATTTATTAAGTTAAGTAATACCTGAAAAACGCTTTTATAAAAACACCGAATACATCTGTACGTTTTACACTTTTTGTAACGTTTTTATGGAAACAATAGGATTACCTCCACAATGAAACGTTTGTTTTCTTCTCTTTTCTTCTCTGTCTAATAAACAGATTATAAAAGCTCAGCTCCCAGGGGTAAATTCTCTACTCCGTCTTTGATAATTTATGACAAACGATCATAAGGGATCACTTACTTTTAGTTTTGAAAAAAATAATGGGGCACTTAAAGTAGTAAAATTAATTTTGAAAAAAAAATGGATAAATATATATTAATTTTAATCGGCATTGTGATTCTCTTTTAAAAATCAACCGATATAATTATTCACAGAAGAATAAGATATGAAAAATCTTGGCAATTAGCAAAAATCTAAAATATATACTTAATGCTTATTTATAAGTTTTGAAAATTTGATCAATTCCTAAGGAACGTATTATTAGCTGAGAAAATACTTTTTACATTTGAATTTGTCTAATTTGTCGATTATTATTTTGAGCGTTTAAGAAGAATGAAATTAAAATACAGGTGTTTAGAGGCACATTGATAGAAAAGAAATCAGTGTATATTGTTTAACCGACATATTGAAGAAAGTGACACTGATAACTTCTTAAGTTACACTGACTTTTAGTGTACATTTGAATTTTTAAATACTAGTATTGATTGATTAGACAACTTTCCTTTTCACATGTTTTATTTGAGAACAATATTGCATGAAGAGTATATGGCAAATACACATTATATGTCCTTATCTAGACATATTGTGCAAGACTTCTTTTAAATGATTCTCATATACCATTTACTTTATTCGAACATTTACTTGTTTGAAAAGTCAATAAAGTACATTTCATAAAGCTTGATAATCTTGTTTACTCGCCAGTCTTCCCGTAGAAGTAGTAGTTCATAATATTACTAAACTGAAGTATTCAGTATCTGTATCAAAATACAGAATGATCAATGATCGATTTAAGATGAAAAGCTGACTCCTGAAAGTTCAAGAGATGGGATCCGTTGTCTAGAAGAAGTAAGCATCCCTCGTTGACAGGTTACACCCGCAGTGAGCCTACACATATGGAGCTCTCTGATATCAATTCATTTACAAAGTCTCTGCTCAGCCATCCTTTTTTCTCTGACTAGCCAGCTGTAGATCTACACTACTTCAAATCCATTAATCTAAAGAATTTAACTTGTCATTTTTTTAGTTGTTTGCTATAGTAGGCTTTACAATTACCTAATTTCAGATTCAATAGAGCATGAAAGACAATTAAATTTTCAACATCAACATAATTGTTTTCATCCAGAGAACGATTGGATGCCACCAAGAGAGAACTTTTAAAAATGCACTTCCTGTCTTTCAAACAGAAGAAATCCCATGTTTAAATTTTGAAACATGCATTTCAATCTAATTAAAATTTATTTAAGGATGTACAACACACCTAGTCACCTACCCCAAAAAATTCCTGTCGTTTAATTTTCGTTATTTTTGTATATTTAGTACATGACTATATCTACTGCATGTATGCATATTTTGGACAAAATCGTTCGAGTGGTTTTTGGACAGGAACTTCCGAAAGTTACCCCCCTTTAGTTGTTTACAAGGAGAGAAATTTTTTAATCAATGAACTACTTAAACCTTGATTTTCAAAAAAACCAGGTTAGATATAAATGTCAAATTTCATTGGCTTATTCTTTTAACCATTTAACACAAAAACATAGTCATCTTTTTGATATACATATCATCAAAACAATTTTTAAAGACCTTAAACTGAAAAACTATGAATTTTCTAAGCCTTGAAAATTGCGTATTTTTCAAATTCAAATTTTTTTTGTGAAAAAACCTGTCGTTTAATTTTTGTAAAAAACTTTCTTTAGGTAGCTGGTAGTAAAAATAATCTTAATAATTTTTTGTATAATTTTTGTACGACCAGTTTTGATTTAATAGCGGAAAATTACCCCCTCCCCCTTTCTCAATAAAACACGTTCCCGCACGTCTTTCAGACGGGGGTCGATCACTTTGTTATATCAATCTACAAATACACATTTAAAAAATTAAATTGGAATATTGCTTTTGCTTCAAAAATATATTAACTTACAAATTTAAAAGTTCTCATATGTAAAGCGTATTTAAATGTAGATTTTTAGGCAATTTTTGAATACCCCTATCACCCCCACCCCTTCCTTTTTTGCGTCGCAGACCATTTAGCGTTTGACGAAACGTCGTTTACAGTGCAAATATACTGGTATTTCGTCAAGAATCCCGGAGGTATGCATTAGTTTTTAAATTCATGAATGCAGAATAAATATTGACTACTCTTTTTATATGTATCAGGAAAAAATTACTGAAAGATTTTAGTGTCTAGTCCATATACGTATGCGTTATGCATTCCTAGTATCTCATGAAACCTGGATACGAATTCAAGTTTTGTTGAACTTGAATATGTTGATTTTTAATTTTATTTCTTTAATTTTATTCATTAAAAAAATGGTGTATGTTCAACTCTCCTGTCCTGTGATATAAATGGAATAATTGTAGTTTCTTTCATGTCATCTTTTCAAACGAGACAGTATGTGGCCGTGGGGATACATCGACATTTGCATTAGATGTACATACACCCCTCATGATATTGTACGCATTTCTTTCAATGTCGTCGCTTCTAAAGTTAAAATGAAAATTCCGTATTCGTCCACATGAACATCAAAATATCAATAATTAAACTCTTCATCTATTTCAATTTATATCAAATTGCACATTGATATTTTCTAAAATCTTATAGGCTACGTTTTGTTTTGATTCGAGGAAATGCGAACCGACATTGTTGACAGAAAGTCAAAGCATAGACCTAAAACGCCTATGGTCTATGGTCAAAGTTACGATTTGCTGCAATAGGATATTCATGAATGCAGATAATTTCAGTAACAAGTAAACAATTCTTTTCAATTCTATACTTACATTGTGCATTTGAGGTCTATAGTATTCAATTCTCGGATTTATCAGGTCTTTGGATTCTGTGGAAAACCGTGAATAAAGGGAGGAAAATAAACATCTCCTACATTTTCAGAGTTGTTCCTCTTTGATCAGTAAGGGTCTGAGAACAACATCGATTTTACATTGTAACAAGTTTTTTGTTTATTTATTGTTGTTTTATTTAATTAAAGAAGAAAAACAATATCCATATCGTGTATGCACAAATTGTAATGAAGACCATTAATCGGAATGTTATATAGCCAATTGTAATAATGAGAATTTCGGCAAAATAAAATTTTAAGAATAAAAAAAATGCTGCGCTTTGATCAAAAATACAATTTTTTGTATATGAAATGAAATGAAATAAACATTAAGGGATGGTATTTTAAGTCTTGCTTTTTACGGAGTTTAATCGGGTTAATTAACAAAATACTAATTAATTGAGTATGGTACGCACAATCACAGCCAAGCCCCATATCCCAATTTTCTTTCATGATTGATATACATCGGGATCGTTTTACTCGTCGTTTTGACGCTTTATTTCTGACGTTAAATTTGACGTTACGTCAAACGTTCAATTGAAATCGCAAGAGTTATCTCCCCCAGTGTGTTGTACGTCTTTAAATGTTCCAAATCCGCTACCGCTTCTCAAACATCTAACATCCCATTCGGGGTCACATCAGAGCGACCTTTCGATTACGAATACATGTACTAGTAAACACAAACGCTTTGGCCATGTAGATTCAAGCCTTGGTAAACAATTCTCAAATTAATTCCACGGCTACATATCATCGTTATTGATACTGTTTTACGTTGAATTAAAGTAATTTTGGAATAAATTTCATGTATAGTCTGCAGTCTGGCATCTGAACGTGAATAATGCAAACGAAAGAGCACAAACTATACAAGATACCCCACACGTCATACATAACACAGCTTTTGCAATGCATATTTTGTTTACTACAAAACTCCTCGGGTGTTTTGGTTCGGTGGTGAAAACAAGAAACCCTTCTGAACTATAAGCCAAGATTTCGGAGGAACCATTTTCTTTGGCTAATCGAAGATTCACTCTTACATGACCTCAAATAGGATGTTGTTAGATGTTTGAGAAGCAGTAGCGGATTCGGAACATCTAATTTTAATTAGATTGCATCCATCTGTGACATCAGTTTGGAATGCTATTGGTTTTACTATTAAGTAAAGTATTACAAAAACAGAATGTCTGGGGGTTTTTTGTTCTCTGATGACATTGGACAAAGATATGCATACTTAAATATCATCATTTCATGCACTTTTTTCGGTACATATTAGATGAAAGCATGCTAACCGCTTTTCAGTACTTTCAGTACTTTGATTCTGGTTAAGGGTGGTCTTTTCCTACAGTTGGTCATTGTTTAGGGGGGTACCTTAGTATATACTACCGGTATATTCTCCATATAAACTGAACGATTTTTATAACTATCATATGAGGGAACTAGTAATAATTAAGTATTATTTTTGTTTGAGTTGCTTTAAGGCATGTATAAACTAACATTGTATGCCAAAATTTTGGTTTAACAAAGTATTTAAAAATTCACTACTAGAGTAGGCGAAAGTGACTATCAAATGCGCTATGGCTCTTTATACATGTATAATAAAGTTTACTAACCAATATGACCGTGGAGCGCCACTAGAGAATAAGTACACCATGTAAAATGGTAAGGAAAGTACTATCTATGACGGAAAGTTATTCATTCTTTGCCCTTATACCCTGACTCAACAAGGTTATGTTTTTCTAATGCGCATTTATAGAGAATTTTGTAACTTTAAAAAGTGTTTTTAATATACACCTTACATGCCTTTATTAATCAGGAATCCTGAAAGATTAAATGAGACTGTATAAAAAGTCCACGGATTTTGTTTCAATACGTTTTACAACATAGTACATGTACATTTATATTAATATCACCCTCATAATTATGGGTACCTGTAAACTGTTCGTTGAGAAACAAGTCGATCAGTGCTCGAAAAAGATGTGTAAAGCAACCAAATGTTTAATCACTATTTCTGTATTCATTTTTTTCTCAAACAATAACATTTAAAATCGCCAAATGGTGGAATATTTAATTACAAATGCTTCAAGTTATTTATTTGTTTATGCTATGAACTTTAAATTTTCCTGTATGTTCATTTTTCTTTTTCGCGAATGGCGATTTTACAATCACCTTATAGTATACATTGTACGTCTAAGTATATGACAATCCAAGTGGTTACTTTAAGTAAAAAAAAATAAATCTTGTCTTCGGCAAACATATTGTTTGAAATCAAGTTTCGCATATTTTGATTGGTTATCCCCTCGCAACGGTGTACGTAAGTAAGGATGTGTATGTGTGTTTGTGAGTCGTGCGAAACACAAGTGAAATAATTTGCATGGGGATCAATGACGAATACAACCTTGACTTGTAAATATGCTCTTTTCAAAGGGATGCTCTGCTTGCCGTTCTTGTGAACACTTTTGTTCGCAAGGGAATTCAGCCACGGAATAACCCATACGCCAAAAAATGATGCCAAACTATACGATTTTAGCTGGACAGGTTACTATTAGCTCTCCGATCGAGCACACAATTATTCGGGTGAATTTTACCTTTTAATATATAGGTGGTTAAAAAAAGTAAAGAAAACATAGTACTTTCTGTTTAAATACTTTATTTTAGGACTTATCCAATGTCTATATTTTAATATCTAGTCTTTCATATTCATAGCATTGTACCGGTATAGATTTAAAACTACAAATGAACTTAATTTTCAATCATACATGTACATCCACCATTAAAATATTTTTTATTAATCTTAATGAAATATAATATTTTTTTCTAAATTGACTCGAATGTGGGCAGTTTATATTTCGTCCGGAAAAAATTTAATTAAAAGCAAGGTTGTTAATTTCATTTCATTTCACATATTTGAACTTTATTTAAAATTTCAGGATTAAGGAATTTGAAAACGGTTTTTCTATTAAATTATCTTCTAAAGATGTCCAGGTGCCACCCAATCACAAAAAAAAGAAAACTAGATTAACGGTATTTAAAGTACGTATATTGATGTTTTGGGTTTCATTGAAAAAAAAATATTAATATAATCTGCAATTTTAGCGAGATGCAAATTTAACAATTTTCCCATAAAAAAAGAATGGTATATATTATTAGCGAAAGGCAATTTTAGCTATTTCATGGGCGTCGGAAGCAAATTGAAGGGGGGGGGGCTAATCGAAAGGTGGGGGGGTTAACCAACAGAAAGGTAAATCCCAATTTTTTAATCCCTTAGAATATAATATCTATTTTTGCAAAAAAGGGGGGCTAAGCCCTCCCTCCTAGCCCCCCCCCCGACGCCTATGTATTTTTAAATGCTCATTTAAGAAGCTACGACAACTTGAAAAGCACGCAATTGATTGTTAGCAATATTCAATTTTTAGCGATCTCAGCATCCTTGTGAATTATGCCAAAATTAATTCGCTATAAAAAATTCCACCCATACGGGTATATCCAAGATCCAAGTAGTGGTTTTACGAACCGATACTTGCACCATTCAGCGGTGTCGTAAGCGTCTGTGCTCGAAGAAGGTGTGTGTTGGGGGGAGGGTCCAACTCTTATCTCTAGACAATCATTTGGATAACATAAAGGAAGAGGTTTGAATGTACTGCAATCAAAATTGCGGGAAGTGAGGGCTGAATTGAAAAATATTCCATACGGTATCAGAATATTATTGAATGAAAAGAGAGGGTCAGTCCTGTTTAAAGGTTGATACCATTAAACACGATGAAAACGTCCGGAAAAAAATTACAAGCATTAGTAAGTGTACATAAAGACAAGATATGGGGTAGTACAATTATTTTAATTTATACTAAAATACAGAAGCATAAAGTATACCTTTTAGGCACTAGTATTTCCAAAAATATGTGACAGTAGTTTGATTTAAACTTCAAGATTTCTGACAGTGAAGTGCAGATAAACTGATCAGAATGAGCCCTCGACTATCGCTCGTCAGTCGACAAATGGCCTGTTATTCCACTACTAGGCTATCCGAGTAAAATTGATATCCGCACTATTTACTACAATATGTGAACCTGATGCTAGTTTTACCTCTTATGATATTAATAACTACATGTAAAGAATGGTGTACATTGGCGTCGGAAGCTATTTGAAAGTGGGGGGGCTAAGTGTAAAAAAAAATTTTTGTACCTTCAAAAAAACCTGACAAGCAAAAAAAAAAAAATGTCTAGTTCTCAAACATGAAAATCCTATTTCGTGGGGGGGGGGGGGGGGGGGGGGGGGTTAGGTTCGAACTCCAGTACCAAAAATTTTCTTCCAAACACCACCACTTTCCCCATTTCCCCATTTTTAACCTATACTAAGACGTATCTGTGGAAAGTGGGGGGGCTAAACCTACCAAGATATGCTCATTGTCTATACTAAGTGTATATTTGGAAAAAAAAGTGGGGGGGGGGGGGGCTAAGCCCCCCCCCTAGCCCCCCCGGTTCCGACGCCTATGGTGTATATGGTATTTGTAGACGCTGGACAGACTGCAATATAGTTTTTCTTCTACTGCCTAGATGTAAAATACTAAGTATATAAATGTATTTTTCGTTTGGTTCTTTTAAGTGCCTATCCTTGTCAGATTTGACTTTGTATCAGGACTCAGGACACATGTGACTGTAATGTCTAGTCTGCACTACATGTACAGTACTCGAAACATACATGTTGGCCCTATATGTCACTATGCTGGAGCCCGATTTCAATTTGAAATTATTTTTCTCAGAAAAGAATGTTAAAGACTTAGGTTAAATTTGTTTCATAATAATGTTTTAGAATTAACAAAGGTGAGCTAGGGGACAAGGCTAATCTTAACGAGTATACTGCACATGTATGTTACGTCACGTCAAGTTACGGCGCGTCAAACGAACCTGGGACAATTCAGTGGACATTAAACTTCTCTTCCCTTGTAAAAGTTGAAGCGGGATAACCTGAAATTTTGTATATTCTCTGTAGTAAATTTCATGTACTTTTTGTAGGTTATACGTTTTTAAGTATTCACGTTAGTATATTACTCGAAATTATAAGATAAAATGATAGAATTGCTAAAAAGGCGCGATATTTTTATACATGGGACATATCACTGGACACAGAAAAAATCAGCCTGCTAAATGAATATTGTCGGAAATATATTATACCGGTGTATCTATTTAAGAAATAAGGTATCATTTTTAAACATCTATTGGGATATATTTACATTCAGTGTAATTTTCTTTATAAAATCCATTAGAAATCCACGACGTTCAAATTTTTATAACACACGCAAAACCTTGTCACCGCGCGGTTGAATGCACAGTAGGAACTAAATGCATTTTCAATATTTAGGAACACAAAAATGTACATTGTTTTAACTCAATTTCATTTAAAAAATACTATCCTTTTAAAATTAACATAAAATACAACAAATGTGCATTAAAAATTAATTTGTCATTTTTATCCTCGCAATGTTTAGGCCTATTTGCGTTATTTAACTTTCCAACGTCACAAACGGCTTTCCAACATCACGAACGGTTACTATGTTTATTTAGCACACCAATACCAAAGGACGCTAAATTCACATTAAACATGAACCAGGGATGGGGTCAATTACTTTAAAAAGTAATTAATTAAATTACAATTACTTTGACTTTTTCAATTAAATTACAATTAAATTACAGGCTTTCTAAGCCATGTAATTGATTAAATTACAATTACTTTAAAAAAAGTAATTGATTAAATTACAAATTACATTTTAATTTTTTTTTAAATTTATAAAATCCTTGTCAATGAATATACGGAACAAGGACCATTCATTTGTATGTAAGCTCAGCCTCTGCACAAACAATACAAGACATAATATGCTATAGGTATTGTGTATCTTTGTGGTTTATATTACAACTTTTATTTACAAAACAATATTTACATTCAGTGTAGTTTTCCTTATGAAATCCATTAGAAATCCGTGACGTTCAAATTTCTATAACACACGCGTAGCCTGGTGCCCTGGCTCATCCTTACCAAGGCAGGAGAGCCAGGTGGATTATATTCTATGCTTTCCTTTGATTGGTCAGAACAATGCGCTCTAAATCGCGGGGTTTAGAGCCGTTGCCGTTAACCACGGAAATAAATATCGACGTAACAATGACACATTACGTCAACGACGTAGAAAATACGACGTCACAACGAACGTCTTCACCGGAAGCGCAGCCATATTGGACGTCACAATGGGCTAAGATTCAGGGCAGATTCGCCCTGAATCCATTGTACTCCACCTGGCCCTAGTGACGCGGAGTATACGAAGCAAAACAGGGACAGGGAACCAGGCTAACACACGCGAAACCTTGTCACCGCGCGTTAGAATACACAGTAGGAACTATATGCATTTTCAATACTCTAGAAACACCAAAATGTAAAATGTTTTAATTCAATTTAATGAAAAACTATAACCCTGAAAAATTAATGTAAAAATTAACGTAATGTGCTTTAAGAATTAATTTGTCCTTTTTTTCCTCGCAGTGTTTGTTTGCGTAATTTAACGTTGCAACGTCATTTAACGTCATTTGACGTCACAAACGGCTCTTACATCTATTAACCGCGGCAGTTTTAAAGAGCGCTAAATTAACATTTAAGATTAGCAAAATAAGCAATTATGAAGAAGGAAAATTAGAGAATGTAAATATAAGCATTGAATTCATATTTTTGGCTGTCTTCGGTCCTATAACACACCTGGCCGTGCCGACAAATTTATCATACCGCGCGTGGGCGCTGGTTGCGATTTGTCGGCTCGGCCAGGTGTGTTATAGGACCGAAGACAGCCAAAAATATGAATTCAATGCTTAATTAAAGAACTATTTGAGATCAGTTTGAAGCAGTCTCTTCCACACAAATCTACATGTACACAAATTGCACGGGATATAATATTATTTTAAAAGGGGGTATTTTAATAGAGTAAAATGAATAAGTCGCAATTCTAACCCCTCAAATTAAATGTTCCTGAACATCCTGCTATTTATGTTGAACGTATCTTACCAACAATTGAGAACTTAATTAAAGACACGCGCATTCCTTTTCTTTTTTTCTTGGCACATGCATTCTTATTCTACATTGATCAAACAACAAAGATTAAAATATAATGAATGTGTGTTTCATAGCTAAGTAGATCTAAGAAGGTGGTGCAAAATTCAGAAATAATCAAAACAAACATTTCAAATCTTATATAATGATTAGAAAGAAACTAGATTATTATTATAAAATGATCTGTCTTCTCTATAATTGAAAGAATGAGGATATGTATACTTCGCAATAAGATAAAAACAGCAAAATGGGGAGGTATTGGTGACAATATATTGTGGTGGTTTTTACCTGTATTTAATTATATGTGAAGTGTGGTAGTTTTTACCTGTATTTAATTATATGTGTATGCAATTATATTTATTTATCTATATGTACATTATTTAGGGTCTTCCGTCTCCAGCGGAAGACCCTTCTATTATTCTATTGTTTCTTTTTCACTATTATTATTATTTTTCTTCGTCCAAATTTTGTGCAGACGATTTGTCAGAGATGCATGGACGGATTTCTTTGAAATTTTCAGAGATGATGTATCATGATGGAAACCTGATCCTTTTTTTTATTTTTCGGAAAATCACTTCCGGTCGAAAGTTATCGCCCTTTGATCGAATTTTTAGTGACCATTTTGTCGACACAAAAACTCAAAAACGACCAAAGCTAGAGAGCTGTAATTTTCAGCGAATATAGATGACATGTTGTAGTTTTGCACCTATACTTTTAAATCTTCCGGAAGTGCCTAGTATGGAAGGTCGGTAGGGGTCGAAATTTAGGACTCGAATTATGAGTGATTTTTTGAGACATTTTGCATCATATCTCTTTAAGTACAAATATTTTGTTAAAACATACTGAACAATATTTGTGACGAATGACAAGATCTTTCATGTAATATCAAGAAAAAATGCTGACTTATCACATTAGGGGCCATGAGGGGCCAAAAGTCTTTATTCGATTACTCTGTAACTGTTAATATTTTCTTATACATTACTGAAGCAAAATTGTTTATCTCAACAATCTACAACTATATATTATAATTTTAATGTCGTATGAAACATAATTAGGGGCCAAAAGGGGCCAAAATGCTAAATCTTTGATGCTTTATATCTCAAAAATGGGAAATCTTTTGATATGTAATATTGAACAGAAGATGTTCAAAATAATGTTCTGAACAATATGCAACCTTTTATTTTTCGCTAAACGTCCCTGTAGTGTATGTGACCCCCCCCCTTTTTAATTTTTATGTAATGTAGTTAGGGTATATGACATTCATTATTTAATCCACAATATAGTGTTTATTCACGCTGATTCAATGACTGTAATATGTTTTCATGCTTTATGGTGATTTGGAGCGGGTTGATGAAGCTTGTTTATTCACACAGTTTTATTCTGAGTCAATGTCTGTAATATTTTGCTGTAATTGTGTGAGCTTGGAGCGGGTTGATTTTTCTATCAAATAGAGTCAATGTCTGTAATATGTTTTCATGCTTTATAGTAATTTGGAGCGGGTTGATGAAGTTTGTTTATTCAAAAAGATTTGTTTTATTTTACTTGAATGTGCTGTTCGCAAAGTTGTACTTAAGTTATGTAACTGTATTTATAAATACTTGAAATCAAGAGTAAATTGTAGTATCATAGTATGTTGATAATGTAAACATGACAGAGATAATTCGAACTGAATAAGAGTTTTAGTAGGAGATTAATAAAGTGAGCCATTCGTAAATTATTACCTACACATATATAACAAGACTAACTGTGTGTAAAAGCATGTGATTGTTGTTTGTTTAGTGTTACTTAATTGAAATGATACCTGTAAACAGTCTAAACTTCTTTTGGCACATGTTTTGACAGTTTTGGAACTCTTCTGTACGATGTACTTCCGGTTTAGAAACTTGTTAATCTATTCGATAAATTGTTCTCCTATTGGTTGTATAGTCGATAAATTTATTGAGTGTAAATGGCGCTTTCTTACGAATGAATGTATTTTGAGATGAACTAAATGTTGGTTTGAGTTTAATATGTTTTGTTTAAATTATTTGATGTGAAATATATTTTATTTTAATTGATAATATGTGAGAGAGCATGATTTTACATTTGTAGAGAATATTTGGTAGCACTTGTTCACGTGAAAGGTCGTGACGTTTTACTATTGACCAATCAGATTGTTCGATATAATTGATTATTAGTTATTAATCCAGTGAAATTTCATAATTAATAATTCCGTCTTTTTCCAGCATTTTCAGTCTTTTTCCGTCATTTTCTGTCCTAGAGTCATATAAAAGTTAGACGCTGAGAAATTCTAGTCACTCTTCTGCTTGTTTTGATTTGGTAGGTCCGTTTTACGGAGCTCTTAGATTTTTGTTAGGATTTTATTTTAACTTTTATTTTTGTCTATCTTTTATTTTATTTAGGAATTTATTTTATTTTTCATTTATTTAGTTAGGATAGGATTTAACCGTGAAGGACATTAAATAGTAAAATACTATTGTCCGCGATCGGTAGTTTTAAGAACTCAATAGTCTATGACTGAGTAGTTCTTTTCAGTAATTTATTTTTCTAGGATTATTTTATTTTACAATTTTACTCTACATTTATTTAATTTTTATTTTGATGCAAACTATGTAACAAAAGTTATACGTTTGCTATCTTTCTCTTTTATGATGACTAAAGTTGATTAATTCAACGAAAGTCAATTTTTATTTTGTTTAGATTCAGTAATTTTATTTTTCTAGATACGTAATTTTATCTTTAGAATTTTTCATAGAATTTTTCATTAGAGAATTTCAGAATTTAATTTTTATTTTACTTGAAACTTAATAAAGATTATCGGATTTAATAACATTTATGGCCCGTAGTATTTACAAGCTGAATCTGTTTATACAGTAAAGCTTGCTTTAGGTTTAACAAGTCAGCGTTATAAATAACCACGGCTTGTGTCCCGTTTTTATGAAGAGTTTAGGAGATTAACAAGCTAATCTGTGAAATACAGTAAAGCTTGTGTTAAGTTTTACAAGTCAAAGTTATAAATAACTTGAGCTTGTTTTCATTATTAGATATTGGGAAATAGATATGTAGGTTTTTGGGTGGTTTTTCAGTCTCTTTTACGCTATGATTTTTCTTATTTAATTTATTAAAACTTAATTTATTATTGTTAATTTGGTATGAATGTGGTGTGAATGTCGTCGTTTGAAATAAATTGTTTGTTGATAATACATTTAATAAATTTAATTGTTTAATGTTTATAATCTTATGTCTTCTTTGCGAATGGTACATTTATGAAGGAAGTTGAGTGAAAATTATTTATACCACATACAGTTAGCAGAACCGCTAGCGTTACATTTTTGGCATCCACGGCGGGATACCTTTCATTTTTATAGGTATCCAGAGATACGAACCTTTTATATATTTTTGCTAGGTGTTGGTAGAAATAAAGTTGATGTGTAATTTTATTTTATTTTTGACTAGGCAGTGCTCAGATAAATAGAATGGGAAAGAATAAAAGAAAGGGTCAGATTGTTGTAGAAGCTGATGTGGTGTCAGATGATGTGAGTGTGAGACAGAAAAATAATAGGCAATGTGTAGATAAAATAAATTCTGAAAACAGTTTAAAAACTGGAATTGAAAATCCTTTGGGAAATAAAAGTGTTATAAACAGTAAAAATACTGTACAAGACACTATGCATATGTCATGCACAAGTTCAACATCAAATTTGATGTCCAATTCATTACACATGAATCCAATAAACACAGAAAATGTGTCACAATCATTTATTACAAATGAACACAAACATAAAACACCAGAAAGGTGTAATGAACAAATGTTCATCCTAGATAGGGGAGATAACCCTACACAGTTTCCATTACCAATCCATGATTTGACAGATGATTCGTCTGTAGATGAGTTGCATGAACCAGTCCCTCCTAGGACTGGGCGTACATATTCCTGTCCTCCAGTTACTAGATCAGACTATCCAAATACTATAAGACAAAACCATGGTGATGTCAGAAGTAAACAAATGATCAATCCAGTGTATCAGCCCCCTAAGTATCAGCTGCCTGACAACAGAGATGACTTACCTACTATTTTAAAAGACATGCAGAAATTTTTGAACACAATCCAATCAGATGTTTCCGTACCACACCAAAGCCCTCGAAAGAGTCATACAGAGACGGCTCAGTGTAAAACATTGTCCAGACATAGCCGTGCTTCTAGAAAAACACAATCAGAGAGACAGCTTAAACGGGCACGACTGATTGATGAAAATTCCTCCTCTTCAGATGACTCCACTGGTAGCAGTACATCAGATTCCGATGATGAAAGTGTATCTACATCTATCGTAACTCAAAAGAGACGCCCCAGAAAATTTTCACATAAATTACCTCCCTTTACTGGCCAAGACAAAGAGAAATGGGTTGTATGGAAGAGCAGATTTGAAGAGATGGCAGACAGGGGAAGTTGGACAAACAGTGAACGGCTAGATGAACTATTACCCAGAATGCAAGGCAGTGCAGGAGAATTTGTTTTCGAACAACTCACAAAGAGAACAAGATCTAATTACAAGAAACTAATCAGAGAATTAGATAATCGATACCAAGTCATTGAAACTAAGAATTCACTGGAAGCTAAGTTCAGCAATCGTAGACAAAAACCAAATGAACCTGTAGAAGTCTATGCAGCAGACTTAAAGAAACTCTACGCCAAAGCATATCCAAACCGAGATGAAACTATGCGCAAGGAGGATCTTCTTCGAAAGTTCTTTGATGGTCTCAATGATGAAAAAGTCCAGTTCCAGGTTGAATACATAAAGGAGCCAGATAACATAGATGATGCTGTATTCCAGGTGATCAATTTCAGCGATCTTCATAAGAGAAGCTCTTCAAAGGCCGATAAACGTCCTATTCGGGCAGTGGCTGAAAACGACAAGAAGACAGGAAATTATAAGAGATTTGAAAATAAAGAAAAACAATCCAAGACTGCTCTAGAAAATGATGCTTCATGTAAAACAACGCCAAAATCTAAAACATCAGAAACTACTACTGCAGATCTGAAAGATGATATACTGAAAATACAAAGACAAATCCAGAATCTTGAAAAGATGTTGTCTGAGATGAGTAAATCCTCAGCCTTTCCTCCCAGATATAAATCAGCCCACGACAATACTTGTTATGTGTCAGAATCCAGGTCATTTCGCTCGTGACTGTCCAGTTGGAACTCAACAAAACTTCAGAAGTGCAGCACCACAATATCCCGGAACTTAAACTTCAAAGGATCGTAACTGCAGATCGAGAGACGGTCCGGGAGCAGACTTTGAATGAAGATCTATCTGGAAATAAAATAAGATATTAACCTTCTTACTGATGATGTCCAGAGAAAATTTTGAAAATGCCCTGGAATTTATGCTAAAGGAAAATTAAAGATGCCCCTGTTACTTTTATAATTGATACTGGTGTTTCCAGAGTTTGACTTTATTCGATGTTGCAGAATTTACTTTGAATCTGGATAATTTGGCAGTATAACAGAATATTATCATTGCAAATATAAATGATGGTTGTCTTTGCGTGTTGATGTTTTACAAAATAGATTTGGATATTTACATTTCCTCCAGTTAATACTACCTCATACCTTACGAGACCAAATTTCTCATCAGATGCACAATTCCACTATACTTCGGATATCCGGAATAAAGGGAGACCACTAAAAGAAATCAGAAGATTATTTCAATGGTGACATGAAGATGGATATAAAAATATGAATTCAGAAATGCCATGAATGTCAGATTGTCATGGATGATGACTGTTTTGAAGAGATTTCAGAAGTAAATTTTAATTACAAATATTTAAAATAATTATTATATGGATTCAGAGATGTATTTAGCTGAATTTGTTGGATTACCTTTAACACGAGATGTACTTACCGATACATTACCTATTCCTGATGACGATGTGATGGATGCAGTACCAAGGGGTCAAAGCCTTGGTATGACCTAGCAGATGTCCATGTGTCGTCAAGAGTACCATTGACACATTCCAGATTGGAAAGGAACAGTCAAACCAGAGTGGGAATCAATGGAACAAAGTACAGCGCTGGGTAAACGAAGGAACCAGTACAGATCTACGTCGAGCCGCCGCCTCCCAAAGAGTGAATTCCACCATGGTAAAGCTTCCTCAAGATTTACTTATAGGTAGTGTAGTTGTAGATAGAAATGTATATGTTGATTGGGTTTTTATATGTAGTCTGGGATGGTGGGTGGATTTTAGAATATTGTATGTTTAGCATATTTTAATGCTTGCATGTCGATGGTCTGTAAATTTGATAATATCTAGGTATTAATGACTTTATATATTTGTGAGTACAGATTTTATTTAATGAATAATGTCTACACATGTGTCTACACTTTTAGGATCATTTAATATTAAATAGATATATGATCTGTTAGAGCACTGCCTATGACTGCCTATGTCTGAGAACTTGATGTATGGATTATTTTTCTTTAGATATTGTGGATTGAAATAATATGTTATTAAATAGAGAATTTGTGTATTCCCTATATACTTGGTTACTAATTGCCCGTAAAATTAGAAGTATTCAAGTCGGTTGTACAATGACGATTGGCTCCGCAAATTTAGGTGTATTGATGACGATTAATCACCAGGGGTTTAATGCTGTCCTTATGACGTTTTTTTTTAGCATAATATAAACCTTTTGAGAGTACATTTGATTAGTTTTGTTAGCATGGGTATGCATGTCTTTAGTTACCATGGGATGGCTTTTGTTGCTGTGGGTACAGAAGTGATATTTATTTTATTTGACATGAATCGTTTTAGATGTCGCAATTATGTGTCTTGTCCGACTTATGATTTTGAGAAAGTGTGATGAATGTGTGATACTTTGTATATTTTATTTTTGGGGTATTTTGTCTTTTGTTGTATGACTGTTGTATGCGAGATATATTATCTTTTGTTTGTACATAGTATTTTGTGGAATGTGATGTAATATTGTTGTATGAGTGTGAATGTCTTTGTCTTTATATGTGTGTTATGTTGTGGATGTTTGGTGTTCATGAGGACATGAACGGTTTAAAAGAGGGGGCAGTGTAGTGTATGTGACCCCCCCCCTTTTTTTTAATTTTTAAGTAATATAGTTAGGGTATATGACATTCATTATTTAATCCACAATATAGTGTTTATTCATGCTTTATGGTGATTTGGAGCGGGTTGATGAAGCTTGTTTATTCACACAGTTTTATTCTGAGTCAATGTCTGTAATATTTTGCTGTAATTGTGTGAGCTTGGAGCGGGTTGATTTTTCTATCAAATAGAGTCAATGTCTGTAATATGTTTTCATGCTTTATAGTAATTTGGAGCGGGTTGATGAAGTTTGTTTATTCAAAAAGATTTGTTTTATTTTACTTGAATGTGCTGTTCGCAAAGTTGTACTTAAGTTATGTAACTGTATTTATAAATACTTGAAATCAAAAGTAAATTGTAGTATCATAGTATGTTGATAATGTAAACATGACAGAGATAATTCGAACTGAATAAGAGTTTAGTAGGAGATTAATAAAGTGAGCCATTCGTAAATTATTACCTACACATATATAATAAGGCTATAACTGTGTGTAAAAGTATGTGATTGTTGTTTGTTTAGTGTTACTTAATTGATATGATACCTGTAAACAGTCTAAACTTCTTTTGGCACATGTTTTGACAGTTTTGGAACTCTTCTGTATGATGTACTTCCGGTTTAGAAACTTGTTAATCTATTCGATAAATTGTTCTCCTATTGGTTGTATAGTCGATAAATTTATTGAGTGTAAATGGCGCTTTCTTACGAATGAATGTATTTTGAGATGAACTAAATGTTGGTTTGAGTTTAATATGTTTTGTTTAAATTATTTGATGTGAAATATATTTTATTTTAATTGATAATATGTGAGAGAGCATGAATTTACATTTGTAGAGAATATTTGGTAGCACTTGTTCACGTGAAAGGTCGTGACGTTTTACTATTGACCAATCAGATTGTTCGATATAATTGATCATTAGTTATTAATCCAGTGAAATTTCATAATTAATAATTCCGTCTTTTTCCAGCATTTTCAGTCTTTTTCCGTCATTTTCTGTCCTAGAGCCATATAAAAGTTAGACGCTGAGAAATTCTAGTCACTCTTCTGCTTGTTTTGATTTGGTAGGTCCGTTTTACGGAGCTCTTAGATTTTTGTTAGGATTTTATTTTAACTTTTATTTTTGTCTATCTTTTATTTTATTTAGGAATTTATTTTATTTTTCATTTATTTAGTTAGGATAGGATTTAACCGTAAAGGACATTAAATAGTAAAATACTATTGTCCGCGATCGGTAGTTTTAAGAACTCAATAGTCTATGACTGAGTAGTTCTTTTCAGTAATTTATTTTTCTAGGATTATTTTATTTTACAATTTTACTCTACATTTATTTAATTTTTATTTTGATGCAAACTACGTAACAAAAGTTATACGTTTGCTATCTTTCTCTTTTATGATGACTAAAGTTGATTAATTCAACGAAAGTCAATTTTTATTTTGTTTAGATTCAGTAATTTTATTTTTCTAGATACGTAATTTTATCTTTAGAATTTTTCATAGAATTTTTCATTAGAGAATTTCAGAATTTAATTTTTATTTTACTTGAAACTTAATAAAGATTATCGGATTTAATAACATTTATGGCCCGTAGTATTTACAAGCTGAATCTGTTTATACAGTAAAGCTTGCTTTAGGTTTAACAAGTCAGCGTTATAAACAACCACGGCTTGTGTCCCGTTTTTATGAAGAGTTTAGGAGATTAACAAGCTAACCTGTGAAATACAGTAAAGCTTGTGTTAAGTTTTACAAGTCAAAGTTATAAATAACTTGAGCTTGTTTTCATTATTAGATATTGGGAAATAGATATGTAGGTTTTTGGGTGGTTTTTCAGTCTCTTTTACGCTATGATTTTTCTTATTTAATTTATTAAAACTTAATTTATTATTGTTAATTTGGTATGAATGTGGTGTGAATGTCGTCGTTTGAAATAAATTGTTTGTTGATAATACATTTAATAAATTTAATTGTTTAATGTTTATAATCTTATGTCTTCTTTGCGAATGGTACATTTATGAAGGAAGTTGAGTGAAAATTATTTATACCACATACAGTTAGCAGAACCGCTAGCGTTACAGTCCCCATTAAGGAGTTGAAGGGTTGGCCCCTAAATGTTTCTTTTATAAATAACCCGAAAACGAAAGAGAATCTCTGAATAGTTGTAGAACAAAAAATGTTAAAAATATTGAGAGGTTTAAGGTAAGATCCAGAAAAAGGGGCTGAACACTCAAATTAAGGGCTCATAGGGGCCAAAAGTCTTCAATCGATAACTCTTTAGCAGCAAATATTTTGTTATCCATTACTGAAGCAAAAATGTTTATATCAACATTCTACAACTATATATTATGAATTTTATGTCGTATGGTATAGAAGAAGGGGCCAAAAGGGGCCAAAATGTTAAATCTTTGACGCTTTATATCTCAAAAGTGAGAAATATTTTAATAAGTAATATTGAACAAAAGATGTTCAAAATAATGTTCTAAACAATATGCAACCTTTCATTTCTCGCTAAACGTCCGCATTAAGGAGTTGAAGGGTTGGCCCCTAAATATTTCTTTTGCAAATAACTCAAAAACGAAAAACAATCTCTGAATAGTTGTTTAAGAAAAAGTTATCAAAATCATGAGAGCTTTAAGATGATATGAATAAAAAAGGGCTGATCACTAATATTAGGGGCCGTGAGGGGCCAAAAGTTTAATATTAAAGTCTTAAATGTTCAATGTCTTCTTACACAGATTATGGAGGCAAAATCGTTCTTCTTCACAATCTTTATCATTATTTTAGAATGAAAATATCGATTAAAATCTTATGTCATCTCATCAAGAATCGGACGGAAGACCCACTCGTTGCTCGCAACGAGATCTTATCTAGTTTATTAATATTTTCCTTTATTTGTCTTTCCTTTTATTTAGAGTTATTCCCCTTTGTTTATAACCCGTTCGGGTTGAGCGCGCCCGGGTCTATAGTACCCGGCCGGGGTTTACTATTATTATATGTTATGTATATTGTGTAATCAGAAGAGTCTACATTATTATTAATTACTGATCAGACGCATTTTTGGGGACTGGGGCTAAATTTCTACAATGGTAATTATTGCATTCTTGGATTTTATATGATATTGTTTCATATCTTTTACGTTTGTTTGTAAATTGTAAATATTGCAACAGAATATATTTAATTCTTTAAACACTGAAATTTTTGTCATTCTTTTATCCTTTGAACTCGGACTTATGTACGGGACTAACCCCTAGACAGTCCCGTTACAAAATCATGAATATCTATGTATTATGTAAAGTAATTGAAAAAGTAATTGAAATTACATGGTATTTTTTCAGTGTAATTAATTAAATTACAATTACAAATAATTGAAAAAATGTTCAATTACAAATTACTTCCAATTACTTCAAAAAATATAATTAATTACAGTCAATTACAATTACTTTTTTCAATTACCCCATCCCTGACGTGAACGAAATAAACAATCATTATTAAGGAAAATTAGAGAATGTAAATATAAGCATTGAATTCATATTTTGGGATGTCTTCGGTCCTATAACACACCTGGCCGTGCCGACAAATTATCATACAATTTGTCGGCACGGCCAGGTGTGTGTTATAGGACCGAAGACATCCCAAAATATGAATTCAATGCTTAAATCAATACGGGTTGGTCACGAGATTAAATTCCATAAAGCCCGAAGGGCTTTATGATGAATTTCAATCTCGTACCAACTTGTATTTATAGCCCGATAGATGTTTAAAAATGACACCTTATTACTTATTTACATTTGTGACTTATTTATGCTTTAAATTTGCCTGATTGTGATTTTTAACGTGCAAAATCATTATTTTTTAAACCCAACGGCATGTACATGTATGTAATCCACTGAATGCGCGTCGACCCTTTATGACGTCACTGAGAAATTACGTCGAATGTTTATACATACGCACATCTATGACCCCTTGACCCCGGGACCCCGGACGCGCTAACGCGCGGTATTCAATTTGTCGGCACGGCCAGGTGTGTTATAGGACCGAAGACATCCCAAAATATGAATTCAATGCTTAAATAGATACACATTGCTTTCAGTAGTGTTATATAAAGGAAAACATTTGCAAATCTAAATATTTAAGAAATAAGGTATCATTTTTTGAGTTTTATTGAGATGTAAAACGGGTTGGTCACGTGATCAAATCCCATAAAGCCCGAAGGGCTTTATGGAAGATTTGATCATGTGCCAACCCGTTTTACATCTCAATAAAACTCAAAAAATGATACCTTATTACTTATATTTACATTTGTGACTTATTCATACTTTATATTTGCCTGATTATTAATGTTAACGTGTGAAATGCCTTAATTTTTTCAAACCC
The DNA here is from genome assembly GCF_032062105.1 of Saccostrea cuccullata. NCBI lineage: Eukaryota > Metazoa > Mollusca > Bivalvia > Ostreida > Ostreidae > Saccostrea > Saccostrea cuccullata. The sequence continues at coordinate 297,629 of NW_026927933.1, forward strand.
AACGGCATGTATGTAATCCACTGAACGCGTGTCGACCCTTTATGACGTCACAGAGAAATTACGTCGAACGTTTATCCAAACGCACATCTATGACCTCTTGACCCCATACCTGTATTTACACAGTTATAAAAACGCTTGCCTTTAGAGGTGTTATATAAAGGAAAACATTTGCAAATGTAAATATAACTGTATAAATACCGGAACGGGGTCAAGAGGTCATAGATGTGTATGGATAAACGTTCGACGTAATTTTTCTATGACGTCATAAAGGATAGACGCGCGTTCAGTGAATTACAGTTTTATGAAAATTCATATAATTATCTATAAAAATATTAAAAATCCTTTGAATATGTTAACTTTCAGTTTTGAAAATTGACTCGGCGGTAGGCGGGAGAACAATGCTTTCTATCGCAGTTCAATTTGAAGATGAGGAAATATTTAAAGATTTTATGCAAACGTTAAGAGCTATATCTCAAAATATATACATTTGTGGTATCTCTCCATTATATAAACATACAGAGAGAAAATATCTTCAATTCTGTATGAAGTTTGTCAGAGGTCAGAGGTCAATACGTGACCTAATCACACGGCGCAATAATATCTACCGGTACATAAATTATAAAATGACCTGCTCTACTTGCTTTTCATGTATAAAAATGAATAAAATAAGCAAGTAAAATGATAATTATTTTATTTTAAATGTAAACAAGTATTTGATACAGTTTTGGGGCTATCAATTCAACCTGTGTACATAGAGAAAACTAGGAGCCTAGCGTTTGTTTACATTTTTCTTCACTTTTGTCAACAGTCTCTAACGTTCATCCTTATTTTTTGGATAGACCTTTGGTTAAATTTTCATGATAAACTTTTATTTTATCTTTAAATTTTACTCACGATAAATGTGTAAATCTGTTGGAAAATATCGTTGCAATCATGCAATGAACAGCTGCCAAACACCTCGGCGTTTTCGTAGTTCAATGTAAAGCTGTCGCCAGTGTCTCCGTGTTTATCAGTGTTTTACGATAAGTATGCCTTTAGTTACTGAAACCATGGAATGTTTTTGATCAAATTGCAAATTAACTGGCTCGGACAAGTGTCTCAGTCCATCGGATCCATCCATCCCTTTCCAGCGACCGAAATTCCTCCAACTTTTTATCATCAAACTTCGGACGTGTTTCTTGTGTCTTTTCAGCATCGATTATCATTTTTCACGAATAAAATATTCCCATACAACAATCTGTTCACTATTACTGATCACAAATAGCCTTTCACAAAATATTCCCTTCGAAATAGATTCCTTAGCCTAATGAATTCGAAGCGTAACCGCCATGCAAGCCGATTTACTCCTTGCGTCATTTTTCAAAATCTACGACGGACGGTCAGTGCAATAATTCAAATTCGAAAATATTCAATTGTCTGTCTCAAATGTATATATAAGTAATAAATAACAAGTTTATAAACTTCAATGGGAATTGAAGTGGGTCGGTCACGTGATCAAATCCTGTGAAGGCCGAAGGCTTAAGTAAACGATCCCAGTCATTGATTCATATTTCTGTTCATTTTGAATATCTTTGCCTACTCAAAAAATTCTTTTAGGAATGAGCATCCTCTGTCTACCATTTACACCCACCGTGTGTTCCTTGTCTTGGTCGGGAAATATACCGGGAAAAGTCCGTCGACAAGTCAGTGTGTATAAAGTGGCTTAACAATAAGTATGAAAAACGTCCATGATGCTGAGAAGATCATTGCTTCGACCAAAGAACTTTTGAAATAATGACTTTTATAAGACTTTTGATATTCTTGTTTCAGCAATTTGTTTGTCAATTATTTAATACGTATTAAAAACTTGTGTATTTTAAAGTACATACTAGTATATAACCAACATTTAAATTTTGTTATACTGTTAATATTTCAGGAATTGTTACACTTACACTTGTAAATTTAAACTGAAGAATATTGAAATTCGTAGTTTGATTGGTTTAATTCGAAAATTTGCAAATAATTTATTTGTGAACATCGAACTGTCTCGAAATAACTTATATTTTACAACTGTAGTATGCATTATTAAATTGAAAATTTTCAAATATGAACTACAAACAACCAAAATCTCAGAAAATGAATTGTAGAGAGGCTATATATTTCAACTTCACATTCAATTTCTTTTTAATTTGCAAACTGAATGTACAACTTCCGATCAATGTGATAAATAAACCCAATTAATTTTTCTTTTTAGATTTTGATTATTAGATAGTGAGAAAAACGCAATCAATATTATCTAAAAACTGGATACTCAGTAAATTTTGCCCCAATACGAAAAGTATGCAGTCATTGTAAGTTTTTTTTCCTTCTTCCCTTTTTGTGGCATAGTAGTTTCGATACCTCAAATGAAGTATGCGTTGAGATTGAGTGGTATATGCAGGATTTTTACGCCCTGCATGCACAAATTTGAGTCATATATTACTTGCATTATACTTTTAATTCCCATTTGCTTGGCCATTTTTCGTTGGAAAATGAATTGAGTAGAAAGCATGAAGTTTGTCAGAACTTTAATGTAATATTTTACTGTATAAAAAACTGATACTAGAATAGCCTATTTTAAATAAGTGGACAATTTATAAATTAGAAACCAAGTTTAATGACAATAAATGAAAGATGTCTCTCAAAGAAAAAAATGTTGGGTTTTTTTTGGTGGGGGGGGGGGGGGCATTTTCTTATTGAATAAAAGAAATGTTAAAGATACTAAAAGTTTAATGTCTCCAGTTATTTCATATACGAGGGCTGTTCAATAAATAATGTCCCCGGTGCTCGGAAAGAAGCAAAAGACGCTTTTCGATGCTTTAGTCTTTATGATTTAACTTATTAATCTCTTTTAATTCAAACACAAGTCCGTAACATTTTTATCCAATTTCTGATTGTTTTTAGAACTCATTTTTGGGTATGACCCTTAGTATACTGGAAAATGGCAGATCCAATGATTTCCTGGACTTGTTTCTTCCTTCTGATAGGTTTTTTTTTCAAGTTTGGAAATAGAAACAAGTCAAAAGGTCAAAGATCTGGCGAAAATTGTTAATGTGAAAATACATTAACTTTCTGTTTATCCCGAAAACCCCTTTCCTCTTCAGGGCGTGCGGGTTTGGACGCTGTCATGAAGAAATTTATTGTAGTGGATTCCTGATTCTGGGTCCTTACTTTAATAAACCATTCGATTTTTTTGCAAAAAATTTGCTTCCAGACTACTCCTCAAATTGAACTGCCTTCCTGAATACGAATTTTAACAACAATACCACTAATATTTCAGAAAATTGCTTATAAATCTTTCTTTGTTCTCTTGCAATTCTTTGCTCTTGTCAGACCTTCGCTGTTTTTATCAAGTACATCTTATGGTAAATTTTGTTTTGAGTGTTTCAAGCAATAGATTCAGCTTCCATTATCTCTTTGAATATCAAACAAACGTGGATAACTACAATTACTGATATTTCAAAATAATTGTAAAGACATTCGTTCAAGCTGTCGTTTTCACTCATTTTTCAAAATATAGGGTGACCTTTGAGTTCTAAGCTTTTTTACCGTCAAACGTTTCTTAAACACAGTGTAAACTACTCCCGAAATGATGTCTATCAAATTTGCTATGTTTCTTAAAGTCAATCATACACCATCAAATATTATTTGTTGAAATTTGGCGAACAGAACACACGTTGTTATAATTTTTGTCGGCAAAGGCGGTACCCATTTTTGATGCCCTTTATATAATTTTCTATCATTGGCATTCACCTGCTCATTTGTCTATAAAACGGGCATTGATTGCTGAAAATGTCACATATTTCAGTGAATATTTCTTTGGGATTTTTAGTTTTACAGCAGCTTTAATGAAGCTTTTATTTTCACTCTAGTTTATTGATTCTTTACCATTCATTCATAATGCAGTGTCTCGAATAGCCCTTGTTTTCCAGCTTATCACAATGAAACTATGTCATGAAAAGTGGTCACATAAACTGTTATAAATTCATTAAAGTTTCGATAATGAGAGAAAGTCAAGCTTAATGTCATATGATATCTGTTTTGTATGTCATACAGTTCAGGACATTATTTATTGAACAGCCCTCGTATTAAATGTGCACTGAATAGGCATGTCGATTTTGAAGATGTGTGTATTTTTTTTTTTTGACAACTTACCTAAAAAATATTTGAGAAACAGAAAAAGGAGAATATTCTAAACTCGAAAATTCCATCCTCAGAGAGGGGAGTGTATGAGCGGAAGGGGGGAGGGGGGTTAATTTCCATCTTTTAGATACATTTGCATAAGATAGTCTCACTGCCTATACAAGCACTGTACCAAAAAAGTGTACATGTGTGCTTGTGGAAGGGTAGGATAAACTGGCTTTTTCACTAACGTTTTATATCCTAATTTTATTAAGCCAAATTAGAATTTGAGTTCTGATACTAAGTGTGTATATTAGCCTCGCTTATTTAAATGAATTGAACCAGGTAATTGAAATCGGTATAAATTTGAGAAAGCTGAGTAGATCAGGAGTCTGCATCATGTTTCCAGCAAAGTCAACTGTAAGCCACTCTATTTATTTCAAATTCGATATACATTAGGGCACATCCTTTTTCTCTTTTTTCGGAGGGGGTGTTAAAACGGGCATATAGAAAACAATTTTTAAAATTGAAATTTTTTTTTTCATTCATTCATTCTTTCTTTATTTCCTCCCATTGGAGATTCATGAACATATAAGAATACATAATGAAAGAACAAAAGATAACTTCATATAAGTGCTTATTAAAAATTTGCATTAGTGCGAAATTAAGTTTGAAAATGAAGAAATTGTCTTATATGTTTGCAAAAAAAAAGTTAGTGCACAGGGGTTAGAAATGTCCATTTACGAGTACGTTGCTATTATCTTTCTTTGATACACCGCAGCCACATCTCTTATAAAGCGAAAGTTAAGAATATGGAGTTCTGGTGCATCACGGTCCGAAAGTAAGGGCGTTAGACATCTGGCACAGAGCAGAAACAAGTATAATTCATTTTCAGGGAGTCCCGAGAGTTCGGCGCCTAGTGAGATGTCGTAGTCCTCAATCACAGTTTCCCACCAGGCGTCGCGAAACAGAGATGTTTCGGGGCAAACCGTAGTAATGTGCTAGAACACATTCGTGAAAGATTTTGTGCAGAGGCAGCATGTTTCCGGCAGTACATCTAAAAGGGTCCATAACTTAACAATGAATTTACACAGAACAATTTCATGGATATTTTTGGGGATGATCCACAGATGGTCAGGTGGTTTGCTTGCGCAGAGAATGTTGAATCTAGCAAAGTCAGGGTCGACAAGCATTCGGTTGCGCCTAGAGGCAGAGTGAAACGTGATGACAGAAGATTTCACTGTTGTTTTCCACTAAGACTTATTGGGAAAGAATCCACTTTCGAGATAATCAGTTAACACGTGGTATAAGTTGTATTTCAAGAGTATGGGAATTATGTCCTGAATAAACCCATAATGCTTAGTACTGGCGTTGAACAGGTAGGAGAACAGACGGATGATGAATACACGCTTGGTGAGGTAAGTTGTGTTGAGTTCACAGAGACGACCAAAGAATTGCAACTTCTTAATGTCAATCTCTGCCATAATTGGAAGGAGACCTAGAAGGCTTTCGCACATGTCTGCTCTTGTATGATGGGGCAGTCCCATAACATGTTTGACAACGAAATGTTGGAATACGTTGAGTGTTCCTATGTCTTTTGTCCGAAAATCGCACCATAATTCGCTTCCGTAGAGAACTGATGGTCAGACAACTTTTTTGTACATTTTGGCCACTGTTATGGGGTTGAGCTGTTCGGAAACTTTAAGTGCGAAATATGCTTGCCGTCCTTTCCTGCAAGCGTTTGATGTTCTTTCGCCAGGATCAAAGTTGGAGCTTAAAAGAATTCCAAGATGATTGTAAGAGTTGGAAAATGCAATGCGTTCATTGCCGAGACGCAAGCTTAAAGTGTAAGCAGGATTTGAGCGCTTTTGGTGGAAGAGGAGAACATTGGATTTTGCGGTGTTAAATGTAAAACGCCAGCGTGTTGAGTATAGGAATATGTTGTCCAGAACTCTTTGAAGCTCAAGTGCTGTGAGAGCAATGACACAGATGTCATCTGCTAGGGTTGGGTTTGAGCTTTTAACATTGAAGACTCCTATGTTTTTACTAAGATTTTGAATTTCCAATAGTAATCCATCAATGAATACTAGATAAAGGAAAGTCGAAAGTACGCCTCCCTGTCGAACGCCTTGTGATACTGGAAACCACTGGGAGCTGGTCTGGTTTACTACAACGGAGAATTGTGTGTTGGAGTGACAGTCATTTATCCACATTGTGCCCGATATCCCCAGTTCGTGAAGTTTGTACATGAGACCGTGCCTCCATACCGTATCGAAAGCTTTCTGTGTATCTAGAAAGGCAACATAAACAGAGCTGTTTTGTTCAATATTGTGAAAAATAGTTTCTTGTAGATTGAAGGAAGCTGTTAGACACCCAAGTCTTTCTTTTTAGGACTTCTGAATGAAATGACAAAGACTACTGAGTATTTAGGCAATCAGCCTTTTTTCAATTTTCAAAGATATAAAGTTTGCAGTCAGCAGATGAAAAAGAAATTCATGCAAAACATGCATTTAATGTGAATATTGCCATGTGATCAACAGTTTGCACCGTTCTAAGTACTTTTACAGTGTAGCTCTTTTACAAAGTTTCTACTTTTAGTTTTCAAATGAAGCATATTCTTGAAAATTTAACAATAAGGATATAAATGTACGTCATGTCAGTTTCATGGTATACATATGTAAGTAGGTAATTCAGACATCCAAGCATGTAGTTCTGAATATACAACTGTGTTGACTTAAAGTTCAAATTATGAATGTGTGTATGTTTGATGTTGTAAACTTTGTTTTCCGGAATTTATATTTCCGCGCTCTGAATAAAACACAAAGACAATTCACAACTCTACAAATGTAAAGTCTACATGTTTGTCGAATTTTGATTGCAAGAAACTGTGGAGGGGTGTCGGTGCCATAATTTCTCTTTAATATACTTGTTTCATTTTTTAAATATTATTATTACAACTTTTTTTCCAAATTAAATAAATTCTAACAACTTCATTTTTTATTTCTTATTTTAGTTCTAACTTCTTGTTTATATTTTCCAGGATCCGGGGAGGGGGATGTGCCGTGCCCCAATAATTTTTCCTATATAAAGAATACTGTAGAAAACATAGCTAATATATGCTTGTGCCCCCTCAATATAAAAAGTCTGATGACTTCTTTTTAATGGGAGGGGGCGTAGTTGATAGCGTCCCCCAACTGAAAATGTATGGCTTTGCCCCCCCCCCTCTCAACTGAAGCTGCTGAATCGTTTATGGAGAGAACAATTATTGGCAGTTATGCCTGCTGTTCAATCCATTTCTATGAATGAAATATATTTCAAACTAAACTAACTGAAACTGCTTTCTACGGACCTATTCTTTCTTTTTTTGTTTTTTGGCTTCCTTTCGTATTTTCATTTGATCTGATATTTTAAAAAAAATTAAATCATGTTTCACTAATCTTTACTTATTACTTTTTTGGGGTAAAACTATAAGAAGAATCGAAAGTTTTAATAAGAGAGTAGAACACCTGTGCGCAACAGAATTAACCTAAGGAATCGAATGAAATTTAAACGAAAAGGAGCGCGTCGGCCTTTTTACATGTTCACAGAGATCTTGCGCGAACAGTCTACGACACGTACTATGTATATATATATTTCCCTGGAACATGAATTTTGTTTTATTATTTTAAAAACCATATGATTTCATTCTTGTGTGTTTTCTCTCCTTTTCAGGCCCGTTAGAAGCAATTTCATGGGTTTGGGGTGGGCACAAAACAAAAATTTCTTGACACCCCAAAGGCATTACTGTTCAGGGGATATAACAAGGAATTAGTCTTGATTTCTTTTCTTATGAATATACCGACAATTGGGCACAATTACACTGGCTCCCCACCCGCCCGGGACCATGAAACTTAGATAAGCTGACTTTTGGATTCAGTCTCTCTATTACTAATTCCTGTAGTAAACCAAGTTTGGGACGTGGCACGAAAAAGACCCCTCGCTGTTGTATGGCCCTAAGTGCAGAGCATAGGACAAAATTTGCAGCTCTCCACCGGCAAATGGTGGCGTCTCCATATGAGTAAAAATTCTCGTGAAGGACGTGAAACAACAATCAATCCTTTGGTGAAAGTGAGACAGTGATCAACAGTGAGCTCGTCTAAAATTAATTAATGGCCCTGGTGCATGATGTTTCAAATATGATAAATATGGCCCCCATTCCTGATTGCATGCTTATATTGTATACAAATATCAGGTATTTTTCAGATTTTATTGATATAACATGATTTTAAATTGGGACTGAGAAATTTTTTTTTCACTCCAACAAGTCTTAGGACAGAAGTAGAAAAGGGGGCAAAATGTTGGGTTCTCCACTTTTTGTCTGGAAAATAATCATGAGCAGATGTTTTGATATGAAAATGCATCTATAGGCTGCATTCCCCCTCCCAAACACACTTTTTCTTGCATATTTCCAAACTCTGGCTCATTCTTGCTTTGAAAAAAGTTTCTGAAAAATAAAATGAAAGATCCCAAACATCACTTTTATAGAGGAAGTTTTACATGTACCAGTTTAAATATAAAATTTTTAATATTTAAAAATATTTGTTTGTCATTTCTTTTTTGGGGACACCCCCATTTCCCCGAGGAATATTGATACGTAACTGCATCTACTGAATAATTTTTTTTTTTAAATATGATATTATTGCAATTATAAATAAGATCTTAATAAACTGGGGCACTGATCATAGTAGTCTAGTGGTTTGGCGTTAGCCTCGTAAGCAATCGCCGGGAAGTTAAACCCTCTCCCCTACACCTCCCCAATAAAAAGTCATCAGACTTTTTAAATTGAGGGGGCACAAGCATATAATAGCTATATTTTCTAAAGTATATATATATATATATATATATATATATATATATATATATATATATATATATATATATATATATATATATATATATATATATATATATATATATAAAATCAAAGCGCGCGCGCGCGCGCGCGCGCGCGCGCGCGCGCGCGCGCGCCTCCCCGACCCTTACGGCCATGAAGGAAATAAAATAAAACTGGAAAATATAAACAAGAAGTTAGAACTAAAATAAGAAATATAAAATGAAGTCGTTAGAATTTACATGTATTTAATTTGGAAAACAAGAAGTTATAATAAAAATTAAAAAATATATATATTAAAAAAGGAATTCTGGCACTGATCTCCCTCCATAGTTTCTCGTAATCAAAATACAACAAACATGTAGACTACATTTGCAGAGTTATGAATTGTCTTTGTGTTTTATTCAGAGCGCGGAAATATGAATTCCGAAACATCAAACATACACACATTCATAATTCGAACTTCAAGTCAACACAGGTGTATTTTCAGAACTACATGCTTGGATGTCTGAATTAACCAACTTATGAAACTGATACGATTACAAGTTTGAATTTACAAACTTACAAGATTGCATTTACAAATTTACAAGTCTGGATTTTTGAACACGATTACCCTCCATATGGGCATGTGATTGCCAACCAAAACTTCTCAAAATGTATCGTGGATATCAAATACAACAATCTTTGTATGGAATACTGAATGTTGTATCTGTTCCCCCAAAATTAAATTTAATCTCGAAATTGGTCAAAAACGTCATATTTTAGGCATTATGTATAAATTTTTGAACGTGTGTAATGACAACGGACGGATATTATCATAACCTTACCTGTATTTTCATGACAACGAGCCATTTTCAGTGCTTAACTTTAAAAGTTTCTGACAACGTTACTGTCTTGGAACTTAACGTGTTCCTGGCGGTGAAAATGTGCCTGAGAAGTCTGTATAGTTTCTATGCACCGCAGTCACGTAACAACAGGGGGAAGGGGGGCAGCCCCCCTCCCTTTTCCCAACATTACCTTTACTATTGAAAGAAGGATATGGAGATAACGAACAGTATTCAATATCAAAGTCCATAAAACAATGCAAAATAGGAGCAGAGAAAACACGGACTTCCGAAACATCAGAGGTGGGATCAGGTGCCATGGAGGAGTGAGCATCCGCTGCTGACCGGTCACACCTGCCGTGTGCTCCTTGTCATGATCAGGAAATCACGGAAAAATATCTGTCGTCAGTTCAGTGTATAAATAATGGACTAAAATATAGTGTAAAAACGTCAGTCAGCATTTGTCTCAATGAAAAATTGTATTTGCTGACAAGGTCATTGTATCGACCATAGAATTTACGAAATGATGACTTTTAACGAGAATGTTGATATTCTTGTTTCATCAACTTGCTTGTCAATAATTTACCTTGCTTTAGAAATTGTTCATGCTCTTGCGTATCGAATCAACTGAGATATATACACACCGTATGCAGGTGATTGCTGCATAAGTAAGGAAAGTTGACGATAGAAAAGTTAAAGTCATCACGTTTATCACGTAGCTTGGTTGTTAGATTACCATTAACGTCTTTTTCAAGTAAAATATCCAGGTATGAAACGGATGTGTCAGACTGTGGTATCTTTTACCTCAAGATCACCAGGATATATCGTATCGACGGGTTGTTCCCGTTTTGCACACATTTGACTTACAGGTAATTAAAAAATGTGTGCAAAACGGGAATTTGACCAGGTGAGATAATTACTTAATTGCTATAGTCTATACCATACTTAGTAAGTAGGTGAAAGGTGAATTTATAGTGAAAAAATAAGAGAATAAATGCAAAGTTATTTACAATTTGCTAACATTGAAAGACACAAAATTATAATAATTAAAATTTTACCAGCTTGGATCAGCAGCAATCATGGATCGTCACTTTGATCTTATAATTATCTGATGATCTTAACACCTTATTGGCTTTGGCATTATTTTTCAAATTAATTTTTATTCTCTATTTTCTTTATTATTTGTTATAACTTTAATTCATTTCGAATTTTATCAAGATTGAAAAGTATTCTTTTTTAAAGAAATTGGACTTAATTAATGAATAATATTAAATAATTAATAATTTATTCAATAAAATCAAATATTTTCCCATAAATATATATAGAATTTTAATAAAATGCTTATAAAATTGTATTACACCTCTTAAGAATACATTAAGCTAAATCAGGTATTCACAGGTAAATCCAGGTAAATCCAAACCAAAAATCAGACTATAATTGCTATCAAAACACACTTCACACCTATACCTAATTATCAAACGTGTGCAAAACGGGAACACACCGTATCGACGTAGGAATGGAAATGACCATTTAATTGACAGTACGTCGTCGATATATCTAAATGTCGAGTTGAAGGCCACAGTCAGTGTTTTTTCTTTTCACGCATAAGATTTTGCACATGTTTTGCTTCATATGAATAAAAAAAATAGGTATGCTAATAACGGAGCGCAATTGATACCCATGGAATTCCCAATAGGTTGTTGGATTACCTGGTCTCCAAAAACCACATAGATATTGTCATCAGAAACTCAAGCATCTCTTTGATGTCAATTTCAGAGTACTTGTGTATGCAATCAGAATGTGTTTTAAAAAATAATTTTGCAAATGTAATGACCAATGACCAGGTAAGTAAATTTACGAGTTCCATTTTTATTGAAAAAACAGCTGTCAATGATATCAAAAAGCCTGGACTTTAATTTATCATGGGGAATGGTTGTGTATAAAGTTGAAAATTCGTAAGTTTTTTAAGCTGTTGATTTTGGTAAATTCTCGTGATTTCAAATTGTCCAAAAGTTCTTTGGAATTTTTGAGTATCCACATCTGATTCACACTACTTCTTGAATATACTGTTGCACAGTACTCTTGAAGTTTTTCCTTCACTACTGTCAATATCTTAATGAGGAGTAACGAAAGAGGCTTGGTTGAACATTTACTGGAACCCGCAATGTATCTTTGTCTGTACAAGGATTTTTATGAGGTTTCGGAATCCAATAAATATAGGGTAGTTCAAATTCATTTTGGCTCTGTGGAATATTAAAAATATTTAGAACTGACATATGATTTTGAATAATTTCTTCCTTAGAAAAGGGAAAATTGAGTATAAGTTGGATTACTACTTGTAGAATGAAATCCAAGTTCTTCTAAAATACAATATAGATAATGAGTCTTACAAACGAAGACAATGTTGTTACCTGCTTTGTCGGCAGGGACCAGTACGTACTGATCATGTAATCTATCTAATTCTTTTTTCACTTCTGGATTATTGAACACAGAAGGATAGATGGTTTTCATATTGCCCCTCAATCTTTTAATACGTGACTTCATCATGGATCTGATACATTTAATCCATTCTGACAAGGTGTCAACGTCCTTTTCATATCTGGCCCATCGTCTGGCTTAATTTTCAACAGAATCCATTATAATATTTATGAAATTCCGGCGCCAGTTGAAGAATTCCCTATGTTCATTGAAAGGTCGGTTGCCCCCCCCCCCCCCACTTCTTACCTCAGTAAACTCAGTAAAGTGACATCAAGGAAATGTAGTATTGTATGCAAAAAAATTGGAAGTGAAAGAAAGTTGGCATTGAAAAAAGTTGGCCACTACCCCCCCCCCCCCCCCCGAAATATACTTCACCGTCAATAGAAACGCAACACCCGAATTTAAGGGGTGAAAATTATGTACGGGATATAACTATGTACCAAAAAAGTTAGGACATCTTTTACTTTGCCAAATCAGTTATTTAACGGTTGAATGATTTTCATTCCATTACCGGAAGTTGATTTTTAGCCCCCTGAACAGAAATCAAAAATTAGCATTTTTAATAAAATTATTGACAATATTTTGGGTTTTCAAGGTTTTGTACCTGTTAATCATAAGTCTTGTACTAAAAGTCCGGAAAAATATCCTTCTTTCTTTTTCCGGATGTGATGCCTGTATTTCCTCAAAGTAACTGAAAGCACGCATTTTCATTGCTTATGTTGGAAATTCTCAAAATAAAGAAAAGCGAGAGCTACAGATGCAAATATACACTACATAACGACTTTTCGGGCTCATGTGTTTCAAAAGCATGAATGACAGTTCTTTGACCGGAAGTCCAAGGGTTACTACGCTACGCCAAGTTAGAGAAAATTCGAGCTCAGTATCTGAAAAACAGGCATTTAAAGATGCACAAGAATATTTATTTCACTCAGGTTAAGACATTGATAAACCTACTGCATGGTAGAATTCGGGCTGTATTTGTTGTACCTGGCGGACTAGGACGTTTTAATTGAATGGTCGGAAGGGGGGATGGTTTAGAGTTATGTGTTACTTTTTAAGGTTTAAAGAAAAGATTAAGAATGAATACATAAATGTAAAAAGTAAATTTACAAAACAATGATACTTCATTTAAACTTCAAATGTTATCTTTAGACCTTAGAAAGTAACACATAACTTTTAAAACATCCCCCCCTTCCGACCATTCAATTAAAACGTCCTAGTCCGCCAGGTACAACAAACACAGCCCGAATTCTACCATGCAGTAGGTTTATGAATGTCTTAACCTAAGCGAAATAAATATTCTTGTGCATCTTTAAATGCATGTTTTTCAGATACTGAGGTCGAATTTTCTCTAACTTGGCGTAGTGTAGTACCCTTTGGACTTCCGGTCAAGGAACTGTCACTCATGCTTTTCAAACACATGGGCCCTAAAAGTCGTTATGTATTGTATATTTGCATCTGTAGCTCTCGCTTTTCTTTATTTTGAGAATTTCCAAC
>NW_026927934.1:0-31703 GCF_032062105.1 Saccostrea cuccullata
TAAAAGCTATTTTATCATACAATTATTGTAAATTATATCTGCTATGAAAACATAAAGTAATACAGGTACAAGATCAACAGTCACATATTCCCTCAGTAGATTGATTATAAAACACAGTAAAGAGATTGTAGATAGGAGTTAACCATTGAGCACTACTTTATGATATGTCTAAGTACTAATTACAGCCTTTCTGGTCGATTCCATTGCTTCCTCTATAAAGTATCGTTGTTATAGCTTGACGTAGTGCCATTTGTTGACTAAAACAAAACATGAAAATAGTGACTGGAAATACATAAATAATTAAGAAAAGAACTATATGCGGTATATTGCATACACTTGCCCCCACAAAAGTCAAATTTTGAAAACTTCCTGAAATGTGCTGAATTCAATAAATTGTATGAGAAATATAAATTAACAGAACATATTATAGTTTCAAAGCAGTTTATTCACAATTTTTGTTTTTATGACATCACAAACTAGTCTGATTTTATATCCTTTTTCAGAAAGAGTACAAAATGGACAAAATTTTAGCTTTAAAATTTATAGAGCACATGTTTGTTCAGGAATAATATTTACATATTTCATTGATATTATTATTCTACACATTATATCAAAATATTTATCCTGAACACACATGCGCTCGGTGACTTTTACTCACAATATCGACGAAATATGTACATTTTTCTGTAGAATTCATAAAAAACTGAAATTTACATCATGTTTGTGACGTCATTACGAACATACGAGGGCGGTTCGGAAATTATTGAGACATTGTGTATATTTTGCTTTCTAATGAACGTCTTTCGGTGAAAATTAGCATATACGTTTGACATACATTAAGAATTCATAAAAGCAAAAAATATTTTACAAATATTAAATATTTTCTGTACAATGGTATATAAATGCGTCATCAGTAGGGGTACCCGGAGCAGTCTCGAAATCAGATATTGAAAATATGTAACACCAACGTTCTTACTCTTCGTGGACCCATAATAAGATCGAAAATAATTCTTTTTATGTGTATAATTTTTCAGCTTTAATTCAAATTCATTTTGTGCAACTTTGATAGAATTTTGATCAGGAATACGGAGATCATAAAAAAATTAAGTGCGGTAGAGAAATCTGCTAAGAACGAAAAAATGGATTTTGACGTCATGGGCAGAGCAGCGAACATACCTAAAATTTTGTGTAGCGCAATGTAGAACTCTTTTCCAGACACAATGACCTGCTAAAATAATAACTACGAGAAAAAAAATAATGTGTTAGGGTTTGTTATTTAATTGGTATACATTTTTTTCTTACAATTAATTCAACCAGAGTAAAATCAAAAGCTCCGGACGACCATCAGTTATTACGTACGGTATTAATATCGTTACGGTATTAATATCGTTGACCCGCGTTGCATAAATCAGCACTGCATGATTTTAAGTCATCTTTTCCCACAAATGAAAATATTACACTCGGGTAGCAACAGCATAAATTTTTAAGGAATAGTTTAAGGAAAGAGACTGTTTGATTTTTGTACTGTTATATGTAATAACAAAGAAGGAAAAGGATTAAATGCTTTCCGATCGTTTTACATGCGAAACCATCCCTGGCTGACGTGACGTTAAAACGACGTATGGATGCTGCTCCGGGTCGATAGACATATGCATGTTTATTATTTCACCGAAACTTTTCTTATTATCATAGGAATTAGAAATTTTGCATAAGTGTTTTATTTGTTCTTTATAAAATGTTGATGAATTTTCCTGAAATTATCTCCGTCCTTTATGGAGTAAATGTAATTGTCTCAATAATTTCCCAACAGCCCTCGTATGACGTCATTACTTATGAAAATATTCAGTGCTTTGAAGTCAGCATATACTTCCCTGTTTAAAAACTTAATTAAATATACCTCCATCAAAGTTTGATTTGGGGGGCAAATATTGGTTATTACCGAATAAAGTTCTTTACAAATGTGTGGATGTACTTTTGATGTCTTTTCATAGTGTATATGTTGAATATTTATCTGAACGTAGACATAAGAAGTAAACTTAAAAAAAAAAATTCTACAATTTATATCATGGAATGGGTCAACATTTTGTAACAAATATACCACTTATTATATCTTTAATAAACAAAGCAAAAATCTAATTATTAATTAATAATTCAAAATTGCTTACTCTCGTCAGCTAATGGTTTTGCGGCTCCTAGTTGTGGTTGCTGAATAGATATAGAAAACAAGACAATTAAAGCTAATAAAGAAATGATCTACAGTGCTTTTTGCACAAAAACAGTATTGCTTAATAATGAATCTAATGTTCTTAATTCAAAATATACACTTATGCTCACACTGTCAATGATTTTCTTTGTATCTTCTGGTGAAATTTTGTATGGACTGCTGGCCACAGATGTGTTCTCACTGAAACGGAACAAAAGAGAGAGTGCCGTAGGGAAGCCAACAGATACAGAGAAGAATATAGAAAGATCTCAGCAATACCTATATATCATAATGTATATAAAGTAAGAGCTAACAGTTGAGAGCAAATTAACAAAAACAGTTATAGCAAATGCCTACCAAAAATAAAGGAAAGGTCATTGCATCAAAAGAAGAGGAATAAGTAGAGGAACAACTTTTAATTTGCCTATTTTTGACTTTATTTTTTGCATTAGAGATACATGTAATACTTTATGTATAAAATAAGTCTTTCTGGTTCTCAATCTTCTGACACACACACTGAGATCAGTACATGTATTTTCCTATTCTGCAGCTTAAAGTCATTCAAATGGTTTCTTTCTGTACTTTTGAGTTTTTTTTCCAATAATTTTGTGTTGGCAATTCTACGACTTTCATTCTTATGGGTTCTCCATTTGAATAATGTTTGAATTGTTACATTATTATCTTTTTTTTGTAGGCAATCCCAATATAAATCAATGTCTTAAAGTGAATTCCAATCATTTTTTTTAAAACTTTAATACCCCATAACAGTTTATATGGGAGTACAATTCAAAGGGATCATTTCCAGAAGTCAATCCATGATCCATATTTTGAACCTTAATCCGGCCAAAACCAAATGAATATGGAATCTCTGAAATAGTGAACATTTTTTATTTGGTTCATTTAACACTGTGAGGGTAAAATAAAATCATGAAGAAAATCACTTTGCACTGTTTTTCATAAACACTTTTTAACAAGTATGTGTATGAGTAAATTCAACAGCAGAACTTTTATTGTTTTTGTTCTATGTACATGTATATATTATTGTAAATGTTGTATGGCTATCCAGATTTTATGTATGGGAGAGGAATATCTAAGTTTTTGGAACTTGTGTCCAATCTCTTTGACATATTGTCAATAAAATATGTTCAAAATAAAACAACTTTTACTGCAACTGACTGTCCATTCTAAACGATCCAGTCAATTAAGTAAACTGTAAAACTCACTACTTCACATCTGTCAAATACCACTTACCATGATAAACCGTTATTATCACATTCTTTGCCAATTAATTTTTGCCACTGTTGATTACATTCTCTTACAATCTTCATGGCATACTCCTGATAACAAAATAATTACTGAATAATAAATCATAATTATAACAAAAGTACACTTCACTGCAAGAGATGTATTGCACATACAGAATATGATAAATTGTAAATGTAGATAACAGTGCACTCTAATTCCATGGCATTTTCTTATTTGATTGATTAGAGTCAATAAGAAATTAGAGCATTTGAGTTTTGAAATCAAAAAGTATTAATTTAAAGCATGTATAATTGTGCATATGAATTTACAGTGAAAGGTGCTTAAATATGAATACTGGCATTTACTGCTAAACTGAGTATATTTACAGGATTTAGAGTGGAAACTATGATTTAAAATCCAGTGCTTGTCAATCAATCAAAAAAAAAAAAAAGAAGCTATAAGTAAAATTTGATCAGAATATGCAATTTTTTTAAAAAATGCCAAGCTTGCATTAACTTGTCATTTTGCATGATATGAAAATTTTGGTAGTATAAATTTTTTTAAGGACTAGAAAACATACTGGAGTTTAGGTCACTGCAAAACACATGAAGATTACAAATGTATGTGGAACAGAGCACATAGCTACAATCAACTTTGTGTAATAAATAAAGAAGAAAAAGAACACTGAATATCAAAGATACTCATAGATACTCATGTAACTTCATTTCATTACAATGCATCAATTCTGAATGAAATATGTAGCGAATACCTTATTTTTTGCTTCACCATTGAAAGCAAAGTGATTTTCTGGTTTGCCATCAGGGATCTTGTAAATTCTAAACCATTCATATGTTGCCTGAAAAAAAATGTAAGTGATAATTTATGGAAGATTTCTGAAACATTAATTATGAACTGATGAAACTGAACAACTGGTAATTGTACTTGGGTTGCACAAAATTAAATATCTAAGAATTTTTTCCACACTTGTACGAAATAAAACAAGATATTTGTTAAACACTTATGCCCCCTCTTCCAAATAATTGGAATTTTTCGAAGTTCTAGGGACATAACACTGTCCAAAATGACTTAATCATACCCAAAACAGATTCTGACCTAGATATTCTTTTGATAAATTTGTATGCCAAATTTTATTTCAATAAGTGCAACCTCTGCAAAGAAAATGAATGGAAACTGCAAATTATTGGAATTTTTCTAATTCCAAGGGGCATTACTCTGTCCAAAATATCTTGATCATACCCAAAAGAGAACTTGATCTAGATATTCTCATGATAAATCTGCCTTCTATATTTCAATTCAGTATGTGCAACCATGGCAAAGAAAATGAACGGAAACTGATAGAGGACTGACAGACAGCAGCATAGCAATATGCCCTCTCTTTTTCCAAAGGGGTCATAAAACAAGAGGCCCATGGGCCACATTGCTCACCTGAGTAAATTGGGTGATGCAGTTCTTTACCAGATTCCCCCTCTTGCTATACCTATCATGCCCCACTACCCCCTTCCCTTTATGATTTTAAAACTTTAGAATCTACACTACCCAAGGATGCTTCCATATAAGTTTCAGCTTTCCTGGCCCAGTGGTTCTTGAGAAGAAGATTTTTAAAGATTTGTTCTATATATTGTCAATGTGGCCCCGCTCTTCTCCAGGGGGTCATGATTTTAACAATTTTTAAATATCTACAGTACCCAATGATGCTTCCACGTAAGTTTCAGCTTTCCTGGCCCAGTGGTTCTTGAGAAGAAGATTATTAAAGATTTTTTTATATATTTCTATGTAAAAATTGGATTCCCTATTGTGGCCCCGCCCTACCCCCGGGGGTCATGATTTTTACAATTTAATATCTGCATTATCCAAGGATGCTTCCACATAAGTTTCAGCTTTCCTGGCCCAGTGGTTCTTGAGAAGAAGATTTTTAAAGATTTTTCCAATATACTTCTATGTAAAACTTGGATTCCCTATTGTGGCCCTGCCCTATCCCGGGGGTCATGATTTAACAATTTAATATCTACACTACCCAAGGATACTTCCACATAAGTTTCAGCTTTCCAGGCCCAGTGGTTCTTGAGAAGAAGATTTTTAAAGATTTGTTCTATATATTTCTATGTAAAACTTGGATTTCCCTATTGTGGCCCCGCCCTACCCCCAAGGGTCATGATTTTAATAATTTAATATCTACACTACCCAAGGATGCTTCCACATAAGTTTCAGCTTTCCTGGCCCAGTGGTTCTTGAGAAGAAGATTTTTAAAGATTTGTTCTATATATTTCTATGTAAAACTTGGATTCCCTATTGTGGCCCCACCCTACCCCAGGGGGTCATGATTTTAATAATTTAATATCTACACTACCCAAGGATGCTTCCACATAAGTTTCAGCTTTCCTGGCCCAGTGGTTCTTGAGAAGAAGATTTTTAAAGATTTGTTCTATATATTTCTATGTAAAACTTGGATTCCCAATTGTGGCCCCGCCCTACCCCCCGGGGGTCATGATTTTATCAATTTAATATCTACACTACCCAAGGATGCTTCCACATAAGTTGCAGCTTTCCCAGCCTTCGGCTCAGGTGAGCTAAAAACTAGTCAAGCAAAACTATAAGAAAAGTAGCCTTGAATCAATTTTCACACTATTAGGTAATTATAGAAGCAACTGCCAAGAAAATCAATCTTGACAATGTATGCTTGCATTCAAAAGTTTTATTGAGATTTTACCAAAACTCATTTCATTTTGAAATTTTACTTTACAGCAGGATGACAAGCACTTAACATTCTATAGGAACTCCTGTTGTTTTCAACCAGAATGGCTATGTGTAATCATTAACAAAGTTATAAGCCTCTTACCTTGAGGAAGCCAGGCATATGTTTGTCTACATCTTCTATGTCTGTAAATTTTCAAATAAAATAGAATGATTTTTTAAAAATACATGTTATAAACTTGTACAATATATTTAGACACTGACTTACTGTTTACAGTACTGCATACTGTAAGCAAGAGGCTGATCATATAAGATATAATTCAATTCACAATACATGTTTACCATTTCTTACCATTTAACTCAGCTGCTAATGGGTCTGTCACATCGATGACAATTATCTTCCAATCTGTCTCACCTAAAAAATATACAAGGTAAAATCAAATACATCTCTTAAATAATACTTTTAAAAATGCATTTTGTAGAAACCATGAAATCATAGCTACTAAAATTTATATTTTTTAAATTGTAAATTTTTAAATATTTTTTAAAAAAATGAATTTAAGTGAACTGGCTGAGACATACATCAGTGTCTTTTTTTTTCATCTTAAAAGACACAAATAAACAATAACAGCATCTAACTTACTTCAGAAAAGAATTACATGAAGGAAAAAAATTTCTTTTAACAAAATCATATGCTGCCTTCATAAAAGCTTGAAATCACGGAAAGTTTTTTTGTTCACTGTAAATATGATAAGATTAAGATATCTGAAGACAAACCCTCGTCAATCAGACACATAACACCCAGGACCTTCACCTGGACTACTGCTCCACGTTTATGAACCTGGAAAAATTATTGATCATAAACTATTTTGATATTAAATTTCCTTTTTTTATTCAAAACAAAGGAGTTTATTTTAAGAAGCAAATTTAAGGTAAGGCAAAGTTTTACACAAGAATAAATGGGAAGAATCTTTAAAAATCTTCTCAAGAACAGCAAAACTATAATCAGCCATATTTATAAGGAACTGGAAGCATCCTCATATAGGACAGATACAATACGTAAAAGTTTTTTTAAAATAATAAATTCCAGAGATATGGTAGAACCAAATTGGCTGAATAAAGTTTTACACAGAAATGCATTAGCCGCCAATATTGGGGAAAATCTTAAAAATCCTTCTCAAGAATAGCAAAGTCTTGATTAGCCATATGTATGTATGTTAGCACCCTCAGTGTATACTGAATAACAATTAAAGCATGACTCCTGGGGGTAGAGTAAAGTTACAGTAGCTGAACAAGAAAAGCAATACATGTACAATGATTAGTGGTTTTACATGTATTATATATGGAAACATTTTCAAGCAGTGTAGATGCATATTTGTCAAAATCATGATCCCATTCCTCTGGATAGCTTTTGAACTTTGCTCTTTGACCCATCCCACCAATGTTAGGTTCAGGTACATTTAAAAAGCATTATTCTAAAACATAATCTGATACAAAATATTCTGTGCAAGTCCCAATAATCACTAAACTCATATTTTCCACTTATCTCTAAATGATACATTTCCATATGTACTGAGGACCTCATGGCCTATAAACAATACAGACATTTACCTTTTGACCTATTTCACAGACATCCAGGGGGTCATTATCACCAAAGGTTTTGGTTTCAGGGGTCTCATGCTTTGGATCCTCCCATGTCTAAAGATACAGTGTATGAATAAAATTAAATATGATTTCTGTGCATGGCAAAGTCATGTTTGTGAGAATGTCTATATTTTCTGCATCTAAAATTTTGAAAATTTAACAAAGCCATGGCATATCGGCTCATATATTTTGTATAATCGTATATGTACTAGTATTTACTTCTTATGAAAAAAAATTTGATAAGTTGAGCCTTCACTTCAGTGAAGCATCCTGCTATACCTGTGGAAAAGCACCATAATTCCAAATGTAGCCGTGGTGTGGAAAGACATTCTTCACAAATCTCAAAGCCCCCTTCTTGACGTCTTGCTTAATGGGATTAAGTTTCTCCTCCTTGCATACCTGGAAAATAACCCACATTAATTACCTAAATTGATAATCAATCAATGAGACATCAAACATACACAATCCTTTGTGGTCTTTGTACATACATGTATATACACTATACTTGATAGAGGTGTCTCTCTGAAGTGGTAAACTTATATAAGATTGATGTTTACATAATGAATTACCATATCTTTATTTCTATTATCTAGGATCAGATTGAGTATTTATTTACCTCCATTTTACTGTTGGTCCAGCGAGGAATTTCCACCACCATATTCATAACTGTCTTCTCTGTGTTGGCAAAGAGTGGGATATCATGGAATGGTGACACAACATTCCCACTCGGGCCACCTGTAAAGCAGGGCATAATTACCATAACTATATAAAGCAGGGAATAATTACCATAATTGCCAATAGTTTTCTGTACAACAGCTCATATGTTGCAGTAAACGTTGCCATAAACATTTTAATCACAGGAGTCAGGAGTTTTTATAGTAAAAAAAAAATCCTGAAAAAAATATCCCATCCTCAACTGTTTTTTTTTTAGTTGAGGATGGGATTTTTTTTCAGGATTTTTTTTTTACGATAAAACTTCAGATTCCTGTGTTTCAATACTGAAAAATAATTAGGATCTTAATAAAATTTGTCCTGAAGAATGTGAAACACCTATGTCTTGAAAATTTAATGCACAAGCACAGAAATAATTCTTTTGATTATATTGAGCTTTCATGGCTGGGTTATGCATTTTTTTCACAATAGCTGCAAGATTGTTTTCGGAACTAACAACCAAGAGAAACATTTTATTGCTTAACTTATGCCCCTGTTTAGCAGCTTTAATATTGCCAATGTTAAAGTCTTTCAGATGTTGATTAGTTTCCAAAGTTAATGTAAAGTGATAAAACATTTTGGTACCCAATAAATGTCTTTTCATGAGGAATGCACTGTATGTCAAATGCGAAAACCTATTAAAAATTTTTTTATGACCAAGTTTTAAGTCAGATTAAAGATTTTTATAGGTATTAAGTAAAACTTCAGGGTCAAAGTCAGAAGCAGTGATTAAGAAGGGCCTGGGTCACACACTAAATAGTCTCACCAAAGTGAAAATTTTATGCTTCAAATCAACCACTGGCTTGTCAGGGTGCGCATTAAAGTTATAGTGATGTTGGTTGGAAATACAAAATGTACTTTGTGTATGACTTCCTAACTTGTTTTACCTTCATTTTAAATGCATTTTTTTTTAAACAGCAGAACAACCCATTCACCTTCCTAGTCTTAAACCAAGGTTAAACTTTTATTTTTCCAGACAAACTGACCAAATACTTGCTTGCTCCTGAATCAAAAGGATTTTTATCCTCAAATAACAAGTTAAACATCTCTCCAATTGCTTGCATTGTGCATACACAGAATAAAAATATTTTTTACATTGTATCTGTTACAGTAAAACTTGTGTGACAGACTGTATAAATGCCTAGCAAATTTATTCATCAAATTTAGAAACATAATAAGTCAAAGTGGCATGTGTATGGAATGGCTCTGGTAGTAAAGACTGAAATAAAAAAAAGTTGATTTAAAATTGTCATAATGCAGATACAGTGCTCAGGTTTAAATACAAACAAACACTGCACACACAGATGATATCAAAGATAACAAGTAACATAAAACCTTCAATAAGTTGACTAACTGCAGTAAAACATATCAGTAATGCCAATCAGCAATTTTATTCATTTTCTTTTCTATTTAAGTCTAAATACACTATGGAGTATTTACTCCCTCTCTTATTAATGCGTTAAACTGCTACAGAAATTGTAGTGCTGTTTCAAGAAATCACTAAATTTTAATGGACATAAAATGTAAGTACACATGTCATCCTAATTCCTTATCAAGAAATTCTAAATATAGAACTCGGTCATCAAATTTATAATTCAGAGAAACTCTGGTTTTTGTGAAAGTACAAATTGAACTTTTAAATTCACTTAGCAATAAAACTTGCATTTATCAGCTTAAATCATGAATACTATCTGGTCTAAAATACTTTGGAAAGGAAATGTTTATATTTGGAATTGAAAATTTGAATATTAAAAATACAAGTTTATATTTTTATATTGATTTATTATATGGAATGAAATATTGCAATAAAATATTAACATATATTTCTTCATACCGAATTTAAAAGGAGTTTAATAGTTGAAAGGCCCCCATCCCCAAAGAATATTCACCAAACAACTATTGAAAAAATTGCCAAAAAGTAGTACTGCAGTTATCATGAAAGAATCCGGATGGCAAATACCTGTTATTAAATGCTGTAAGTTGCCGATCAATACCAATAATTATTTCTGATATAAACGAACGGTGACACAACTTTTCTTTCAAATATATAAACATAGGAAAATTACATCTTCATCTATAAATTATAAAAATGAATAAGTTTTGTTTAAACTTTTAAATTTCAAGCCAACAATCTCAGTCTGTTACTGAAATTTTTAACAAAGAGGATTTACTTTATTCATTTCAAACGTATGTGTTGTTTTACAACGTAATAAAAATGTTCCCATAGCACACACACCAAATCCACAAATTTAGAATGACCAGTTTGGTGAGTAAACTGCTGAAATCCACATATGCCATATTTTAACACCTTTAATTAGATAACAGTTATATTTGGAGTGAAAATACTTAATGCAAACAAATCATCAGGACAAACCCACCCGTTACCTCGTGAAAGGGATACTTGTACATTTTTGATTAAAATATTTAATCAATGAATATTCATGGCCAAATAAATTCATGAAAATTCCAGATGTCTACTGTTTCCCTGAAGCCAGAATAACACGTGTCCAAATAATATACTATTATATAGTACAATAACAAATTGTTAACACTAAGTCTTGACATACAATTTATGGAACCCCCCCCCCCCCCCCCCCTTCACGTGTTCACGTTGAACATTTAAAAATCCTCCTTGACCCTTTCTAAAAAACGAAGATTTTAATATAAAACATAATTGTCTTGGAAGTACTCTTCAAAGAAAATGTATAAGATTACTTTAGAGAGTAATTACTAAATAACAGCGAAAACGTCTTACTGAAAAACACTCGGTATTCCAAAGAATTTGGACATCCTCTTTCCACTATACCGTACGACATTTTGACCTGAGTTGAAGAGCTGAAGTGTCTTGCAAAAACCCTTTTACAACAAAACGTAGCTGGGGTTGCAAAAGTTGCTGTCAGAAACTTCGGCTGCTTGACTTGACAGAGAAGACGTCCTATCCCTCTCAACTTGTCTACGCGTTGCATTGAAAGGAAGTTGACAGTCTTCTTCAGATTGGTAAGTGCGCGCGCAAACGGAATCAAAGATCATGCTAATCAAAGGCTCTACCTCCTTTGCATGTAATATTGAATGAAATGTTCATCAGATATAATTTAGTATTCTAAGGTATCAACAGAAGTTCTTGGAAACCATAAAAGCACAACCATTTTAGAATAAAACCAGATATGCGGCACGAATTAAACGGAAAATTAGTGTTTTCAGTTGCAAAAAAAAAAAAAAAAACAAAAAAAAAAAAACAAATCGAAAGTAGAGGAAACACCATAACACATGTAAGTAAATATGGTAAAGAAACTGATTTTTTACAGCAACTTACATTTTACATTAAGAAAAAATATATTTAACACTAACAAAAATTGAATCATAACGTGTTTAATGTTAGAGAGAAAGATTTGGAATTGGGGGGCAGGTGACAGGGTTGTGATTTTTGTATTCATATGTCAGAAGCAGAATTTGTCCAAAATCTAATTCTTATACGTGAAAAGAATATTAAATCGCTTGCTGTGGCCTTCAACTCGACATTTACCGAAGACGACACGACGTATTGTCAAATAACAATGGAATAAAATTTACTATTCTTATGTCGATATGATATATCCCGGCGAGCTTGAGATAAAAGATAAACAGAATCTGTCACATCTGTTTCAAGTTTGGATCATGTATTTTATTTACTTGAAAAAGACGTTTACAACTAATTAATGGTAATCTAATAATCAAGCTTTATGATAAACGTGATTACATTAACTTTTCAATCATCCGTGCATTTGAAGAGAAAGAGGGCAGAACTGGCTCAAAAGGCATATGAACTCAGGAAATCAGGAATGAAGACGAGAATCCGTGAAACGAAAGACGATGTGATTCTGGAGTATCGACAAAAAGGAGAAAAAGAATGGCTCGCTTTTAGTGATTCCTTCTAATTGATCTAGATAAGAACAAGATTATTTGCAGGAGATGACAGGTTGTAGGAGTATGATATGGTGAAGGTTTTGTATATCTGTAAAGTGCTGAGTTATGCTACAGTTATGCTACAGTTGGTATCGTGTTGTTTACTTGTCAAATAATAAGTATGTTTCAGATGCTATTAGAAAGATATACTAAGGTATGCTGCAGATGTTTAAAAGTAAAATACCAGTGTTTTGAGCTTTGGATGATATCTGTAAAATTCAGAGTTATGCCTTAGTTGTTAATAACTTGTAAAATATTGAGAATTTTTGGTATCGTTATCTGTGAACTACTGTGTTATGTCATAGTTGATAACTTGTAACATATCTACATGTAGTATGTCTCAGGATATATATTTGTTTGGCAGCTTATGGTTTGCTGTATACATTACATGGGGACATATTGGTTTTTTCTTTTTAATGTAATAAATACCTAAATTTCAACAAAGATTACAAAGATTACTGGTAGAAGTTCTTAGAGGAGCTTGTATTTATTATTATTTTTTCTATGAGAGTACTAGGGTTCACTATCTTATTTAGGTGGCTAAGTTAAATTAAAAAGACCCAATGCGATGTAATACATGAATTTTCTTGATTTGTTTTGTTACCATACAGGAAGTATTTTTCATTTTTGATATATGTGTGAAAGAATGGAGAGTATGCAACATGCATATTTTTTTGCCTTTATTCAACTGTGTAGTGTAATCTATGACTAAGTTAAAAATTACTTCTGTAAACTGCAGAGGTTTACATGATTCTATGAAAAGAAAGGATGTCCTAAACTATTTAAGAAATTTTAAATCATCTATTTATTGTTTACAAGACACCCACTGTACAGAATTAGAGAAAAATTCAGTTTATGCCCAATGGGGTAATGACATACTCATCAGCTCAGGAAAATCAGATGCAAGAGGGACTTTAACCCTTTTTAATAACACAAATGAAATAAAAATTTCTAAAGTTTATAGTGATAATGAGGGGAATTTCATTATATCAAATATAATGGTGGAAAACAAGTACTCAATCACTTTGGTTAATTTATATGGTCACAATAAAGATAATCCTAAATTTTATGCAGAAATAAGTGATAAAATGGATGATTTTTTTGATACTGACTTTATAATTATGTGTGGAGACTGGAATGTAGTACAAGATTACCAGTTAGACTGTTACAATTATGTTAGAGAAAACAATCCCAAAAATAAACTTGAAATTGAAAAATTAAAATCAAAATTCAATTTAGTAGATCCTTGGACTGAAGCCAAATTATGATAAAACTCAATGTATTAGGATTGGATCTACTGTTCATACTGATGATAACTTGTGTGATAAATATCAAAACTTGATGTGGTCACAGGAACCATTTACAGTGTTAGGTATAGCATACTGTGTAGATCTAGACACAAACACTATGTTTGATTTGAATTTTTTGCCAAAGATTGACTCTGTCAAAAAGCTTATATCATCATGGTCTAGAAGACATTTATCAACGGCAGGTCGTATAACAGTAGTAAAAACCTTGCTTTTACCTAAATTTAGTCACTTATTAATTAGTTTACCGAGCCCTTCTAAAGAAAAACTCAAAGAAATTGAAGCTATATTTTTTCATTATATCTGGAATACCAAAACGGCTAGGGTGGCTAAAAATATTATATGCCAAAGTTATGAAAACGGTGGTATGAGAATGACATGTCTTGATTCATTTTGTAAAAGTTTAAAAATTACATGGATTCGCAGATTGTTTGATAGTTCATGTAAATCAGCCTGGAAAGAATTGCTAAAAGATTTAATTCCTGACATTAAATATTTAGTTATCTATGGTAGGGATTTTTCAAAAAAACTTAAGAAAGATACGGAAAATGTTTTCTGGAATGATGTTTTTTCAGCATTGTTGGATTTGAGATTATGTATTGATGATCAAACATCTATTTTAAGTCCCATATGGTATAATCCATCAATATGTATAAACAACAGAAGTGTTTGTTATAAGTCATGGCTGAGACAAGGTATACAATTTGTTTTTGATTTTTATGATACAAATGGGACTTTGTTAGGATACCAAGACTTTTGTAAACAATATGATTTAAAAACACCTTTTACAATGTTTTTAGGCATAACAAATTGTATTAGAAAATTACAGTTGAATTATGATCATAATATAATTCAAAGAAATCAACCTTTCTTCCCAAAATTCTTACAAACAATAACAAAAAGCAAACAAGGTGCAAGAGATTTCTATGATGTTTTTATTAGTCAGAAATACAAAAAACCAAAAAGTGAAATGAAATGGGAAAACATTTTAGAACTTAATGTTGATGAATTTTGGTGGAAAAAACAAAACATTCTGTTTTTTAACATAACAAATGATATACAGTTAAGATGGTTCCACTATAGAATTGTACATAGAATTTTAGCTACAAATACATATTTACACAAAATTGGTGTTACTGACTCAGATTTATGTAGTTTTTGTAAGAAACACCCAGAGACACTTTGTCGTCTTTTTTGGGAATGCGAGTGTGTTGCAGAAATTTGGGAAAATGTACTGGATTGGATGAAAGAACAGTTTGGAGTTGATATATCTCTAAACAAAGTTGATGTTTTGTTGGGAAAACATTATAAATATAACAATTTATTATATGATTGAATAATTTCCATCTCTCTGATTGGCTGAGATCCAACTATGTTAGAAAAATACTACGTTGTATTGACCTGCACGTGACGTTCCAGGTGAATACAAGGATTTATTTCCTCTACATTGATCTAAAAATAGATTGGGAAATTCCAAATGGATACAAATTGTTTTGGAAAGCTATTTCAACGACTAAGACTCTTTTTTTCATGTGAACAAAACATAAGCAAATATATATTTTCGGGTGAGAGTGGCAAGAGGGGATGCAGGGACCCCCCTCCAACACTTTTACTGATACAACAATTTTTACTTTTTGGCAGTTTTCTCTGATAACACTCCTTCCTTTCAATGTCTATCTTATAAATAAAAAAGACTGACGTTATATATTTTTTCATGGCACCTAAAATTGATAAAAAATATTCCAAATTGATACGACTGGTAAGGTTTATTTACATTTTAATTCGACTTCTCTCTTGCAGGACTAAGTTAAATGCATACAAGTAATGAGCTGTATAATTTCATCAGTGAATCATATAATAAAACAATTATTGCTGTCTCTTTCGGTCAATACAATGATTTAGCCATCTTCGAAGTACAATATTCACCTCGCCCTTCGGGCTCGGTGAATACTGTACTTCTCAGATGGCTAAATCATTGTATTGACCTCAAAAAACAGCAATAATTGTATAATATTTAATTTAGTAGTATGTATAATAAAAAAGCATATTTATAGAAATAGATGCAAAAAATGTGTACCATCTTTTGAGAGGGTCAAACAAGAGGTTATGTATTATTTTAATTGTGAAAAATATATTTATAAGAAAAATGGGGAAATGGACAGTTTTAAAAAACGATGGAATTTGATAATGTTTTAATATGATTAATATATTTGAAAAAACAATGCAGTTACAGATGTACATCAACTTTTCACTGATTATATTAAGATTTCAGTTGTTAAATATTATTATAAATATAATCATATGCATGTTATGTAGCGAAAGGTGTGTGAATGATATGTGAAAAAAATGTCCTGTCACATTATGATTGTGTAATATATATGTGTATTATGTATGTTACTTAGTGAACCCAGGGCCCCAACCCTGGCACTATTATATAATTGGACATGTGTTGGGGCAATTAAAAAAAAAAAAAAAAAAAAAAAACAAAACTTTTCAATCATCAGCTTCCCTTACGTATGCAGCAAATACCTTCATCAGTCATCACCAGTATATAAACAGGGTTTATATCTCTTGGTTGATTTGATTAGAGCATTTACATAAAACCTAAGCGAAGGGCTATGTTCATACTAATTTTTGGGCCATTATATACACTCAGAATTGTCGGCATATTTTCCCGTTATTTCCCGATCATGACAAGGAGCACACGGTAGGCCTTTCAACTGCCGCTAGGGGTCGGTTTTATGAACGATAACTCACTGTTGAAACATGTTGAGAGTAGGCTCGGGGCATCTAACTGTTTACACGCAAGGCAGTTTTTAGCATTTCCCAAGTGTTTCTTTGCTCTCAGTAGAATCCAGTGGTTTTAAAATGTAGCACCTGCAATGTTAAACTTATTTACTGTATACAGTGTAGTTGTGGACACCATTTCACTTCATATAATTAAAAGTTTTAATTAAAATAAAAAGTGAAATCTACACTCCTTCTTAGTTCTAACCTAATTAAATTTTTATACTCGGTCGTTCCCCTTCGTGCTTAGTAACACAAGTATTAAGATGATCAATTGCTGCATTTACTTGTAAAAATATATATATTTATATAGGAAGCAAAAAAGCGCGAAAACAAAAAACATGGCATGAAATTTTCTTCTTCATAATAATCATCAAAGAGAGTTAAAAATATTGATTATAGTCTGTTCCCCATCTATTTGACCCTGTTATTTCAGGTAGAGTGAAGGTATTCTCTTTCTCATGGTCAACACTTTTGTGTACAAAACAATGTAAGGAACCCCTTTGTGTTCATAACAATACCAAGGCTGAAGCAGCCTATATGTCATTCCTGTAAACGATAACTCATAAATGGGCACTAAGTTGGTCATTTTTCACACCTGAGTTACCTATCCTTAAAACACAACATCGGAAAAGTCAATTATAAATAATTAAACTTTTTTATGAAGAAATTAAATGTATGCATAAGTTATTATCTTTTTTGATAATTTCATGTACCTATAAATCTATCTATGCAATGTTTTTTACCATATGTGCAACTTGAAAAATTAGTTGAAAGGCCTACACACGGCAGGTGTGACCTGGTGGTTGGCAGGGGATGCTCACTCCTCTATGACACCTGATCCTGATAAGTTTAAATTGATAAATTTTAAACTTTTAATGTAACACATGCATAAAATGCTTAAAAATTATTTACTACTCCAGATGTTTATTATGCGTCATTTTTGTATATTCCGATAAAACAAACCTGTCAAAAGGATGTTCTTTACTTTTGTAGATTTCCAATATTTATCTATAAAAGTGTAAATTTAAGCATACCTTTTCTTTAATTCTTTTCATTTCCACTGTAGGGTTGCAGACGTTTAACACCCCCCCCCCCCCCCCCACCCCACCCCCCCCCCCCCCCCCCCCAAAAAAAAAGAAGAACTTCAACAACATGTATTTATTAGGTAATTATTACTTTAATGGACAAATTACATTCATTTAATCAATTTATTTTTTTTCTAATTTATTTAATTTCAAGAATGCAAATTATATTTCAGATTGAGTAATCGACAGTAAAGTTAAAACAAGGACAAAACATTCTAATTGCCTACAGATGCCATGGGACCACAACTTTTCAGTGTGTATGTAGAGAGGATTAAAAAAATGTTTAAAACTTACGATGTTGTTTTCAAACATTTGCATTTAATTCATCAAAAAAAAATTTTTAAGAATTCTACCATCCCTCTTTCACTTAAGGAATCATAAAAAATGCCAACCATATAAAATTATATATATAGCTTAAAAATTTAATTCCAAATGCAACTGAGTACCCATAGAAACTGGAGCATTTAATGATATCGGAATTTCATATCACACATATATTTCATAGAAATATTTCATATATAGAAAGCTACAGGTACCTGTTAAATCAAATATTTAAAGTTTCAAACTGTTTTTGTTGATTTTCTTGTAGCAGTAATGCAATCTTATAATCAGTGTTTTTCTTTTTAGATTTTCTTTAAATTTAGATATTTAGTATTTTCAACAACTTGTCAAAATGATTGAGTGTTTATTACGTATTTTTCAGTGATCAAAAAGGAGAAACAAATTGGAACCATCTCTAAGGAATAGCGAGAAAGAGGAATGTTTATTTAAAATGTTTCCTTTAATATTTCTGATTATATGTCAGAATGTTCCAGCAAGGATGGTAAATTGTTTGGAATTTTAACTAATCACTATTGAATCTTTTTAACGAGAGTCAAAGAATATTTGAATTATTTTTTAGTTATAAAGTCCAAATTCAAGAGTGATAATCAAGTTTGTTCCCTAATGTAGCACAATTTTATAATTGCAAGAAAATACATAACGCAAAATATTGCATAGGCCCTTATTCTTTTGCTCCCCTAGGCCTGCAACTGCTAGTCTGAAGTAACTCTAGAATTATAAATGAAAGACTGCATGAGTTTTGAAATTGAAAAAAAAAGCACAAACTTGCATTCACATCACCCTTAGTGCATGTCTATATAATTAATTAACATTGTATATATAGGGCAATCCAGTCCCAGATATGATGACATCATACAGTTATGACGTACATCCGGTCACTAAATGTCCACAGAATGCGAGTCAGTTGAGTCTAGCCTCAGACAGGCTGAACTGTACAAGAGACGATACTCTAAAACATCGGTATCACTGCATGCCAGACAGGGGCAAAACAAGGCTACTGGAATTCTGTTATCCTCAAGATCGCCTTATTATGATTCCAGGTAATGTAATTACTTTATTAACCTACGAATACCTAGTAGATGTACATAAAATTTTCAACCAGAGGAGAAAAATGAAAACTGTATATATCCCAACAGGGGTGGGGTGGGGTGTTATACTATGCTGTGTGCCAAATGTATGCTTTCAAAGCGATGTAAAGGGGGTTGGGGTGTATTATTTATCCAGTTACTCAATGCATGGATATACCCTGTATTTCGCAGAAAATGTGTCAATGAAAGATAAAATTTTCTTAGGAGTATATATATATATATATATATATATATATATATATATATATATATATATATATATATATATATATATATATGCCGATTTGGATACCTATGAATCTACCGTATACTGTCTAGTTTTATGCTGTCTGGTGAAATTTATCTATAAATTGAGGAATTGGATAAATTACACATTACCGTGTAAGTGGAAATTTTAGCGAGAGGCAAATTTAGCGGTTTGTCCTTAGAAACTGGTATTTTATTTTTAGCGAGTTGTAATTTTAGCGATTTTAAAAAGTTCCCCAAAGAACCTATTACAAATAAAACGCAATAAAATTTTAGCGATATTCAATTTTAGAGAACTTAGCACACTCGCTAATAATGCCAAAATTAAATCCTCGCTAAAAATTCTACTTATACGGTATTTAACACATAAACACTGTGATATAGAAGAGAAATGCACCTTATAAGTTCCTAAACAAGAGGCCCACGGGCCTTATAGGTCACCTGAGTATCGTGTAACAACTTTCCAACAATTGAATTTGATTTGTGTTTTAAACCAGAGGCCATGAAATTCAGAATTTTGAAAGGGGCACTATTGCTTATCATAATTATAAACTTAGCATGCTTACTCTAGTTACTTAATACCCAGAGGTAGAACAGAGTAACAGAAAAAATAGACTTCCGCTTCAAACCAGTTGTGCACCCCATCCCAAAGGAACCACTGACCCTGGGGCCACATATTTCAAAATTTTGGAAATTTTATCATTGATTAATAACTAAAAAGCAGATTTCAGAGCATTAATTTATTTTCAATCTATGTACCCCCACCCACCCTGATACCCCTGACCCAGGGAGCATGAAATTAACCATTTTGCTAAATGCACCTTTCTACATCATAAATATATATACTTGGATCATTGGCATAATACCCAGGAGCAAAGGAAAAGATTTTAAAAGAATTAATGTATTTTCACTACATAATCAAAAGAGCCACCCACCCCCTTACACCAAATGGCAAAACCCTGACACAGGGGCCATGAAATTCACAAAGAATGGGTGGACTTAACTGGCCAGAAAAATGCCGTAAATTTAAGTTTCACAAAATGTTTATTTTTTTTCATCATATAAACCCCCGATATCTTAACCGTGTATTCATGGTACGGTTGTGAATTTTAAACGCTTTTTTCGAGGTAAGCTTAATAAATATCGAAGGCATGATGCTTGAAGATTTCTTGAATATCAATAGATATAATCAGGGTCTTTCATCGTCTGAATACATAGTCAGCACATGTTTGTCGACTGTTCTTAGAAAACTGTAGTTGTATATTGAACAAAATAATGTTATATTAAAAGGAGAAGAGCGGACAAACATGTGCTCACACTTAATTTAACAAAAAACATGTTCGAAAGAAACTTATCGCTTCCATTGTTATGTCTTTGATTGACCTGATTAATATTACAATTCATCACGTGATGTCCACCTGCGAGTGTACTCGTGAAAACAGTTACATTGTATTCTTCAAGCTAATCTCGATCTAAATTATGTCTTCGATCGCGTTTTGTTGCGGTTTTCAGAATTTAGCAAAGTAGATATTGTTTTAATTTTGCGTGTCATCACATTTTTAAAAATAATTACATCGCTGTAATATGCTTAACACATATTCGAATTTCTGGAGAGAGAGAGAGATAGAGAGAGTGATGTCAACAATGACGGCGATCGATAGCCCCGCCTCCTATAAATATTGATTGGGTGACATAAAAACCACTCCGGGTACAAGTCGAATTCCGGAAGACGATACTCATGTATGGTTGCTTCAATTTTGATACATGACAACATGGCATTGTTTTAGCACAAATGTTCCACCCAATATAACCAAGTATATGTAGCTCTATCCATTGCTCGTAATATATTTCGGATTCACTTCATTTACAGCTTCGTAGAGGAGTCGCAAAAAGATCCAAAATAGGGCATTAAGTCCACCCATTCTTTGGTTGAGGCACTCTTGCTCATTATAACTATATACTAAGTTAGTTTATTTAATACCCAGGAGCAGAGAAGAAGATTTTCAAAGATTTAATGTATTTTCACTATATAATCTATATAGTTCAGCCCTTAAGCACCAGAACCCCTGACCCGGGGGCCATAAAATTGACAATTTTGGAAGAGGCACTCTTGCTCATCATAACTATTATGTATTTAGTTTAATTTAATACCCAGGAGCAGAGAAGAAGATTTTCAAAGAATTAATGCATCTTCACTATATGATCCATAGAGCCCCACCCTAACACCAGAACCCCTGACCCTGGGGCCATAAAATTCACAATTTTGGAAGAGGCACTCTTGCTCATCATATCTATGTACTTAGTTAGTTTATTTAATACCCAGGAGCAGAGAAGAAGATTTTCAAGGAAATAATGCATTTTCACTATTTAATCTATATAGCCCCGCCGTAGCACTAGAGCCCCTTATCCCGGGGCCATGAATTTCACAATTTTGGTAGAGGACTCAATGCTCATTACATTCATGCCAACAGTTTGCCTGTTAAATGTCCAGGAGTAAAGAAGAAGATTTTTAGAGATTTCATTAATTTTTGTGGTTTTTGGCCCCACCCCTCAGGCCCCAGGGGGCAGGGACCATAAAATTCACAATTTCTGTCCCCCTTCACCCATAGATGCTGTGTACCAAACTTGGTAGAGGAGTCGCAAAAAGATCCAAAATAGGAAATTAAGTCCACCCATTCTTTGGTTGAGGCACTCTAATGTATTTTCAGTATATAATCAATAGAGCCCCACCCTAGCACCAGAATTCCTAACCCTGGGGCCATAAAATTGACAATTTTGGAAGAGGCACTCTTGCTCATCATATCTATGTACTTATTTAGTTTATTTAATACCCAGGAGCAGAGAAGAAGATTTTCAAAGAAATAATGCATTTTCACTATTTAATCTATATAGCCCCGCCGTAGCACTAGAGCCCCTTACCCCGGGGCCATGAATTTCACAATTTTGGTAGAGGACTCAATGCTCATTACATTCATGCCAACAGTTTGCCTGTTAAATGTCCAGGAGTAAAGAAGAAGATTTTTAGAGATTTCATTAATTTTTGTGGTTTTGGCCCCACCCCTCAGGCCCCAGGGGGGCAGGGACCATAAAATTCCCAATTTTTGTTCCCCTTCACCCATAGATGCTGTGTACCAAATTTGGATGAAATTGGTTCAGTGGTTTCAGAGAAGAAGCTGAAAATGTTCAAATGTTAACACGCGACATACGACGCACGACGGACGAAAACAGATATGCGTATTTCATCAGAAAAAATGTATTTGATATAATTAGTTAAATATTATTTCTTTTAAAAACTTAGTAAACACATCAAAATACATTTTTTTATTTTTCTTTTTTTTATTCCTTTTTATATTTCCAGGTTTTTGCATTGTTTTGTTTAACAATGGATACATGTCCAAGAGCCAGGACAACAACTGTACAGTTTTTACCAATAACAGTTGTCCTAACGAAACGTACTACAGTTACGATATGTACAAGTGTAAGTAATGACAGACAAGGCTTTGTAAAAAGCCTTTAAAGTTTGATTCAACAACACCACGATTTACAATAAATCGCGGGTCACTTTTCGTTTAGATAACTTGGATAGTTTCGTTTGAAGATAGACGAATGTGCATTTATAAAAGAAAATTAATACCTTCTATAGCAAGGTTCCACATTTCAGAGATTTGTTAAACAGCAAAACTTTCTGTGGATATTTTTGCCTTAATGCGAATCTTGGAACACTGATGCTTTCTATAGCATGTCTCCCCCTTTCATCAATTTCCATCACAGGCACTTGTTTCGGAAATAAACTTTTATGCCATAGTATAATGTAATATAATTGGCAAAAATGCGAATCTTGCCCTTCGTGAGAAAATCCACAAGGAAAAAATGGCTGTAATACAAACTTTCCTCTTAAAAGCAGCTTTCTACTCTCCCCTGGAATACAAGAGTTTTTCTTGTATTTGAACAGAGTTATAAATCTCGAACTCTATGGGGCTCTATCCAATTATTAACTCACTGAAAAGGTTAAGATAACCACTAGTGATCGATCTTAGAAAAATATCAAAACAATACAAATCTAACTCTATGAACGGGGCATTAACACGGATCCCGGTAATTCCAGAGATGAGATCATCGGTCATACCTATGCATATTATAATATATTATATATATATTATTTATGTTAATTGAACAATTCCTAGTTGAATTCAGAATACAATTGGTATGAAACATGTTAGCCAAAATACCAAAATACGACCTGTCCGACCATTGATAGATTATATTTGATTACCGTACAAGGTCATTATAATGACCACAGAGTTTATGAAATGATGACTTGAAATCAACACTTTCAAAAAACCTGCCTCAAAAATTGATAGTACTAGGAGCATGCTCTTGAGGGGAAATGCAAACGCCATATGCAGATGATAGTGGAATTTTACTAAATTAATATAAGGAATATTGACGAAGGAAAACCTGAGATCCTCTCGTTAATTATACATTTCTTTTCTTAGTTGACCCTAATCGTCTATAATTATTAAAACATCCAAATATTAAACAAATTTGACAGACTCTATGATGTCTTTTATTTCAAATTTACTGAAATATATTGAGTTGACATATGAATGGAAGTAAACTGAATTTGTTATAATAAAATCTGCATCATAGGAATAAAAAAAAATAAGTCGGTTAATAAAAGAGCCCAACGTTTTTTTTGTCCATATTTTGAATTTTTAACCTTCTCCATAGTAAATTAATTTTCAAGTAATCCGATTGTATATAGCTACAATGCAGGTTGCTGGTTCCATAGTAGTTTATGGTAAGTATGTTTTGGAGATTGAAAGATCAACATATGCAATAAATACGTCCAAATCAAATTGATTTATGTTTTACCATGTAGAAAAATGTAACATTGAAATTGCAGTGTACACTCCTATACAGTCATAATTATTTACAGACCCAGCGTGTTCCCAGATAAATCCACAACACCACTGCTATAAGTTTGATCCATCATGTCCTCCAGAGGAACAAACGGTGGATCCAAGCTTTTCCACGGATAGTATGTTTTCTACTGTCACTACTCCACTTACAACTCCAAACACGGAAACAATAACAACAAGAGAAATTGATGCACACGAGATTGTATTACCTGTGGTTTTTGTTTTGATCATTTTCGGCTGTGTTTTGTTCTGTTGGTGCAATAGACATAGTATACGTAAGTACAAATTGCTTAGATTGAAAGGAAGAAATCATCAATGCTGTAAATCATTATGAAATATTGCTTCGAGTTTTTGAAGACTGAGATAGTACTCGTATATGAAAGATTTAAAATTATATTTTCAGTTAAAAAATGGAATAGATTTCGTGGTGTCCCAGACTTTCAAATCCAAAGAACAAATGAAGAAGAAATGGAAACATTAATGACCATAGGTAATTGATGATATCTTTATACTGTATTTAAAAAAAACCCCACATTCTTCGAATTCCTCATTTTATTTTATGCGATAAAAAGCTTAAAAAAGGAGCTATGCATTTTTACTAGTCTTACATATTTGATACTTGCTCATCATAACTATGTATTTGGTTAGTTTATTAGCTGCAGAACTGTAGCTCTCCAAAAAAATACATTGACAGACCGGAGAGCTACATTGTCACCCATTGAAAAAACTTTATATTTATTGTGCAAAAAAGTGTGCTGTTTCTCGATTTATTTCTCCGTATTTTTCCAACTGCCATCTCAAAATATCATAAACCGTATGTTCCTAACATATTCTTGTAATATATCCACA
Organism: Saccostrea cuccullata; assembly: GCF_032062105.1. Lineage (NCBI taxonomy): Eukaryota > Metazoa > Mollusca > Bivalvia > Ostreida > Ostreidae > Saccostrea > Saccostrea cuccullata. The sequence goes on from NW_026927934.1 coordinate 25,087, forward strand.
ATAAGACATATCTTATGACCATTGTAAATAGCCTTTATGGGCCTGGAATGGAAACAATTGAAAATTTTGCCTACCAGGTAGGTACACTGCCATTTTGGACGGCAAGATAATTCTATCCAACGCTTTCGTGCAGATATAATATACGAGAGTGTAGTTGGTAGGGGTCAAATAAATAGTTTGAAATCGAGTTTTGTGCAGTTGAGGTAAGAAATTAAGAGAAACTAGAAAAGAAACTCGTTGCGAGCAACAAGAGGTCTTCCGTTCGATTCTGGAAAAAAACCGCAAAAACGAGCTGGAAAAGTGATAAAACTTTTTATGGAAACAAAGGGGATTGAACCCGAGTCGCCAGCGTGAAAATCCAAAAAGCTTACTATTACACTATTGGGACCACAGGTCTAAATGTACTTGTATATACTTCTGCAACAGTACATCTGCCCTATTGTATTTATGTTCAATAACGTAAATCAGATCTATATACATTAATGTTAATATAAACTCCATTGAAGGATCTTTTTTTTTTTTAGAAAAAAATGTTTTCTTACAATTGTCTTTTCTATCTGTTTAATATGACAGAAATGTGCATGAGCAAAACAGTGGTTACGCATTTGATACTTACTATATACATCGACATTGTTTCTTAAAAACATTTACTTATAACTATGATTTAAAATCTGATTTTCCGCAAAAAGCAAAATATATTAGGTATCGTATTACACTATCACATTTAGTCTTTTCTTTTTCTTCTCTGAGAACCAGCCAAAGCTAGTTACAGAAGACATTTGAGACGACTATGGATTAAAACTTAGTTTGACACAGAATTGCATCGTAACTACGATGTGACAATCCAAGTTTTCCTTTACATTTCATTTATCCTTAGGTTACTTCCGTATAAACAAACGCTCGGCTGGCTCCGTAAACCCTGACTTGCGCAATGTCGGCGTTGACAGAGACAGTTGCCATTTTGGACCCGCTTCAGATTTTTAAATGTTAATATCTAGAGTTTAGATTTATCAATATTCAAATAAATTATACAGTTAGCATTAAAAGAAAGGTTTCTATTAACATTCCAAAAATAAATAAAAAATATTGAAAAACAAAAAAGTTAGAAAATATGGACTTTTTAATTTCACTTCCGATAGCAACCGGAAGTAATAACGACGCACGAAAAGGTAATTCCACACATCTAGAAGTCATCATCTATCATCTCTAATAAGTCTCCAGTTAATATCTTCAGCCATTTTTGAAAAAAAGGGGGAACAAAAATCCATTTTAAAATCAGAAAACTGTCAATATGTTGGAACCAAAGGTGAGTATTCCAAATTTTTCTTGCCATGCCACAACTTCATATAATGACGCATAATTCCTGAAAGTTTCATTGAAAACCACTGAATAGTTTTCGAGAAACCGCCTGCACAAAATTTTGGGGAAAAAAATAATAATAAGAAGAAGAAGAAACAGTAGAATCACTAGAAGGTCTTCCATGAAGACGGAAGACCTTAATTATCCAAAAATGAACGCAACATTTTTTGCGCAATACATGTACTAGTAAATATACATTTTTTTTATGGGTGACACTGTAGCTCTCTGGTCACCCATCACAATTTTTCAGACCAGCGAGCTACAGATCTGCAGTAAATATATATTGTTCCTGTGATTGCAAATGTCTCTTATTATGAACTGATATAGTTTGTTTAACGTTGTAATTTCATTTACATTCTTATAAATATGATGCATGAATTATTGTTTAACAATTTGTTGTAGTACATCGGAAGGATATGCAAGTTACAAAAATACTATTACTGCGTATGATACCAGGCACTATCAAAACCTTTATTTGAAAGCTTGATTGGCTATGTCATTGTAATTTTTTTTCTTCAATTTATCGAGTTGTGTAAATACAAATTCAAGGGCTGTTAAATAAATGATGCCAATAATGCCCCCCCCCCCCCTTAGAACTATATGCCATAACTAAGAGGCCCATGGGCCTCATAGAGCATCATGCAACAACTTTCGAATGATTGGATTTGGTTCATGTTTTAAACTAGACGCCATGGCATTCACAATTTTGAAAGAGACACCATAACTAATCATACCGGGTAACTATACACTTAGCAATTGCTAAGTTTGGTGACTTAATACCCATAGGCAGGATAGGGGTATAAAAATACATTTCAATTAATCAGTAATATTCAGCAATAATGAGTAGTGCCCCAAGCACACATGAACTCCTGACCCTAGGTCCACACATTTCACTATTCTGGAAAAGGCACTATTGCTTATCAAAAATTTTTGATTAATACCAAGGAGCAGATTTCAAACAATTAATTCATTTTCGGTATATAAGTAGAGCCCCTTCCCCTCCTCTATGGTACCTCTGACCCAAGGGCCTTGAAATTCACAATTCTGGAAGAAGGGCCCCTGCTCATCATCGCTATATAGGTAGTGCATCTGCTTAATACCCAGGAACAGAGAAGATTTTTAAAGAATTAATGCATTTTTACTGTATAATCAATAGAGCCCTGTGGCAACGCACTTTGAAAAAATTACGCACTTTGAAAAATTTTTTCAAAGTGCGTAATTTTTGGGACAAAATCAACGCACTTTGAAAAATTTTTTCAAAGTGCGTTAAATTTGGGACCATCTCAACGCACTTTGAAAAAATTTTTCAAAGTGCGTTAAGAGTCTACATCAATATATTTTACCATGGAGACACTTAACGCACTTTGAAAAAAAGTCATATTTTAGTCATGGAAAGATTTTATATGTCATTTATCTTTCAAAAAACTAAACCTAACCCTAACCTCAAAAATGAATTGATTTACTCCCGTCGAAAAGAGGAGAAGAAGGGTATAAGATCCCTCAGACCAAATCTTTATCTTTCCAGTATATACATAGGTGTTGGTAACAAACGGTGGGGAGCAATAAACCTAGAAAGGGTATGCTGCATTTTCAATGTTTATACGATGTATATATTTTTCCAAAATAAGTGGTTGGGCTTAGCCCCCCATCCCCTCCCCTGGCCCTTCGCCCAGTCTCGATGTCTATGCTGTATTCAAAGCATTCATATAATTATGTATTTGCCTAACTGGTATGACGTTGAAAACTTTCAATTAATTAAAACAGATGAAAACTACAATTTTCAAGAACAGTAAAACGTATGAGAGAGAAAGAATTTTCATAGTTTTGAAAAATCAAATTGGACCCTTTTTATTATGATATTAAATAATGCTAAGTTGCTTGAAGCTGTCCTCTGTTAGTGCCCCCTATACACCTTTAATATCTACTTATCAAAGACTGGAATTAAAAAAAAAAGAAAAAGAAACGAATTAATTAACTTAAACAATCGTCACTCTTTTTTTCAAGACCCTTTAATTTTCCATTTTATTTTATCAAAACCTTAAATATTTAAAACGTCAATATCTCACGTCCTACAGTGACTTTATCATAAAAAAGTTATTAAACCAGGATCTGTTATTTATCATACCGATTATTTGAAGGAATATTGACCAATCTTTACATTTTTTCAAAGTGCGTAATATGGTCGATATTAACGCACTTTGAAAAAAAATTTTTTTTCAAAGTGCGTTAGCTTAGTCCCAAATTTTAACGCACTTTGAAAAAATTTTTCAAAGTGCGTAATTTTTCAAAGTGCGTTGTAACAGAGCCCCCCCCAAGACCAGAACCCCCTATCCTGGGGCTATAAAATTCAATTTTGAAAGAGGCATTCTTGCTCATCATAACTACTAGTATGTGCTTAGTTTACTAGTATGTAATACCCAAGAGCAGAGAAGATTTTCAAAGATTTAATGTATTTTCACTATATAATCAATAGAGTCCCACCCTAACACCAGAACTCCTGAGCCTGGGGCCATGAAATTCACAAATTTGGAAGAGGCACTCTTGGTCGTCATAACTATGTACTTATCTTGTTTAATATCCATGAGCAGAGGAGAAGATTTTCAAAGATTTGATGCATTTTCACTATATAATCAATAGAGCCCCACCCAAAGACCAGAACCTCTCTCTCTCTGGGGCCATAAAATTCACAATTTCGAAAGAGGCATTTTTGCGTATAACTGTATACTTACTTAGTTTATTTAATACCCAGGAGCAGAGAAGAAGAAATTCAAAGAAATAATGTATTTTCACTATATAATCAATAGAGCCCCTCCCTTACACCAGAACTCCCGACCCTGGGGCCATAAAATTCACAATTCTGGAAGAGGCATTCTTGCTCATCATGGAAATCAATGTTTGTCATAGAGACAAATGAACAGGTGGATATCAAAATTCAGAAATGGTAAATTGTAGGTCAAAGATAAGTTCCGTCCTGGTCGACCAAGAACAGCATCTGATGCAATGATAGCTAAAATTAAAAAAAAAAATTCTAAAACTTGTTACTGATGATGGTCGATTGACTGTGAGACAGTTAGCTAAGTTAGTGGGCTTATCTTCGGGTGCAGTTTACACAGTTTTGAAGAAACATTTGGCACTTAAAAAGTTAGCGCGCGTTGGATACCGCACGTTTTGACAAATGAACAAAAAGAACAGTGTACAAGAATATCCAAACAATTATTGAAAAATTCAGAAACTGTAACTGTAATGATCGACGTTTGTCAGAACTTCTTACGGGTGATTAAACCTGGATTCATTACTTTGAACCCCAGAGAAAATTAACAATAAAATATGGTTAACGAAAAGAGTGAAGCGCCCAGGGATATCCAAAAGATACCAAAGCACTAAGAAAGTGTTTTATGCTATTTTCTTCAATAACAATGGTCTTGTGGCTCAGATTCCTGTTAGGAAAGGTCTTTCGATAACTGGACGAGTCTAAAAAGAAGAAGTGTTACAAAAGATTAAAAAAGTGTATGAGGGGAAGAGAACAAAGTCTGGCATCCGTTACACCGTTCTGCTTTATGACAACGCTCCAGTACACACGTCACGTATTGTAAAAGAATTTTTAGAAAAGGAAAAGGTTGATACATTACCACACCCGCCTTATTCGCCTGATTTGTCTCCCTGTGACTTTTTTCTTTTTCCAAAGTTAAAAAACACCTTTCAGGAAAAAAGTACACTCTAGGAACTCCATAGGATCTGCTTTCAGTATACGAAGAGCATACCCCAAACTGTGCTTAAAAAGGCATTTCGGAACTGGATAAAAAGGTTGCAAAATGTGTTTCAGTTAATGGAGAGTATGTTGAGGGAAATCATTAAAATGAAAACACTGACATTTGTTTTTTGTTTCTTTCTTAACACCGAGGGCACTATTGAACAACCCTCGTATTACAATATCACAACACATGTTGAACAGCCCTCGTATTACAATATCATAACACATGTAACTGTACAGAAGTATTACTTCTAGTTATCTATCTGAAATGTTCCTACCATCTTAGATCTGAATCTTATTTTATTGTGTTTATTTCAGAAGTTAGAAAATAAAATGAATGGAAATTGTCATCAGCAATTTTCTGCTCAAAGCAAGACAACTCATTTTAGATTATCATTATTTTCATTTTGAGTATTTTAAACTACTGGTATATGAAGTGAATATTTCTAGATTGTTTGTTATGAATTATATATATATAATATATTTACATATAAGACCCCAAGGAATTTATCATTAAACAATACATAATTAAATAGCCTTAATCAAAAAAGATCGATCATGAATCCATAAATCTGATTTTGTCAGGATATGTCCACGCTTTTTGTCACATACTCTTCTTTCCCCTCCCACAAAACACGAAAGCAATCTAAATGTAGCAATACATGTACTTGGAACCTTTTGCTTGCTTAAGTTTAGTTGCAATCACTTTTTGATTAATATACTAAAAATATATATATTTAAATATTGTAGGTGAACAAACAGAAGAAAGTAATATTCAAATTGGTAAGTGATATTTTGCGTTTGCACGATAATAGTTACATAAAGCAATTTCTACATGTTATAAAAATATGATTTATTGTCTGACTAAGTCTTATTTTAAAAATGATTTGTCAAAATGAAGAATACAGTGCATCTTTCATACATATTTCTTCATATCTTGATTGTTTCAAAATAACCTCTTGCCTCATTGCTATCTTTCAGTTTGTTTTAAGTTTAACTTGGTAATTCTAGAATTAAAATAATTTATGATAATCCTTGTGCTTTTCAAAGTAAGATTATCGTTTTAAAAAATTCTCAACTCTTCCTACATGTAAAATTTGTATTTTTTATTGGTTCTTTTAAAAAAAATCCTCTATAATTTTTGATGAAAATATTTGTGATATATTTTTTATACAGTAGTGTTTGTTATATTAGTAGTGTTGTAGCAAAGTAAATATAATTTACTTTAGATTTTCTAATAGAGTGGCAGGCGGACGACAAGTTATTTTACGACGGAATCAGCACTGTAGAAGAACTGGAAGAGCGTCTATTGAAGAATAACATAATCATGGTTGTTGGAGGACCTGGACTCGGTAAAACCTCTCTTGTTCGCCATATTGCACTGAAATGGCATAACCAAAGACGAGAGGAAACTGGTAAGGAAAAACAGAGCTGGAAAATATTCGTGATAACTAATTTTGAAGAACTCCACAATATATACAATGCTAATGAACAATCAAAGGACCTA
>NW_026927935.1:0-31367 GCF_032062105.1 Saccostrea cuccullata
TGGTGGTGTTGATCCCCTCCATGGAGGGCATTATTGTCTCGTAAGTTTGACTGGGTGTAGCGGGGGGCATCGCCTGAGGGGCCCCAAAAGAATTCGTGCTCATGATGGCCGATCACAGAACTTTCATCCGATTCTTCATAGAAATGTGAATCTTCCACTGGTTATGATCTTCAGTCAAACTGAAATAAGAAAACAGGATGTAATTTTTTACGCATTTATATATAAAATTAATACGTTAATAAAATGCTGTATTTCTCCAAAACTCAAGAACGTCATCCACTGTCCTCATGAGACATCAAGTAAATCTCCTGACTGCCATTGTACGTGTCAATTTGTTTATTAAATAAGTTAACACTCAATAACATGAGTAACATCAAACACAATTTCTGGTTATTGTTCTATATAATCAATAAGCATAAAGATACATAAACAAGAATAACATTTTTGTGAGCAGACATTCTTGCATAATTAAGCAAAAAAAAAGTTCTCTAGATAAAAATACATTATTTCCCACCACAAGATTATTGAGTAAACTGAACCATAAAGTAATTTAACTATCACATCTCTGTACATGAAAATATATTTACCAATTTAGAACCAAGACAAAGTAGAAATGATACGTGCATATACCGAGCTGTACCAACTAGTGGCAGAGCTACAACTTCCCGAGACTGAATCAAAATAAAGTACACTGTATCGTATTCTATGAAATATACTAAACAGTGAGACAGTCATTCATGAGTACCCAATAACAAAAGTACTTGCATATATAATACATGTACACCTAGTCCAATATATTATCCTTTTCAAATAAAGAAGACAGTAAACTAAACTGACCCACTTTTTATCAATACAGAGGGAGCCAAACACTTCCTTATTACGTAAATGGGAAGCAAAATGTCAAGTAACGTTATATCCTCTCTATTTAGAAAAATATAATGCAGCCCTTACAAAACATTACATGCCAATATACATGCACCAATTGACCCAGACAGATGTAAAATCCGCACCTCGTTTATTGATCATAACATGACAGTAAAAGTACAGAGTTATTGTGCAAATCCAGACAGGGTGTATATGACTCAACAATGTACTGAAAACTCAAAATTATCACAAAAATTGATCAAACTCAAGTTTAAAAAATTGATATCCGATTCAAAAGCTGAAAAATTCAATATGTGTAACTCTATAGGGGATATCACTTGACACATAACTTTCATATTCTCTCATTAAAAACTAATATAATCAATCACATGCACTGATAAATTCATTTTATTATATTGAAATTTTCAAATAAAATTATAATTAAAAACACATATACATGCAATAGCGTATATATATCCAAAATGAAATTAGGCTTTTCTGCTTGCTAAAAATAAAATACGCTACCGGTAGTTACTCATTACCAATATCTCAAGTTAATTAAAAGAAATTGGAACAATTAATTCATATGATCTCTGAGACCTACATAATTGTCTTTTAATCTTCACAAGAGGTTAACAAGCTTTAAAAAGAATTTCTTTGAATTAAGATTTTCTTTACCATGAAAAAAGATTTACTCAAAGACAAAAATTACATGCACATTTCAATAATTAACTGACTGAACCACAAAAATGCCAAACTTCAAACTTTTTGCTGGCACCAGTTTCAAGGTAATTAGACACAATTAGTAAGTCTGATAGTTTAACATCCACAAGTTTCCAAACACACAAAGGATCCAAAGCTGCAGCATTTAAAGAAAATTCTCCCAGATTCAAAATGTTCAACAGAATCACATTCAGAAAAATTCCACATATGGGTACATAATGCCCGCAATTTTGCGTAACGTCATACCAGACTACCTGGTAGAAATGATTGCTGCACATTTTCAGAGTAACCTGAATTCTGTGTAATAAAGATCAGAAGCAATACACATCTTTTGTACGTAACTTTATAAGAATATCATCAGTCTGTCAACAATGAGTCCTGCAAATTTATTGCCATTTACCTGTCCGTGTAGTAATAGGTGTAGTAAGAGGTTTGAAATCGTGTCTGTATGACATTCCGTCTGACACAGCATCTTGGCAACAACCATTCACGGTTTAATTCTTACGGATGACTGGCGTGCAGCCATATCACCATCGGGTCTTAATTGCAACAAAACATGCATAAGGGAATGTGCACCTACAGCGATTTCTTGCTTCTTGATGTCAAAACATTACGCTAGACAGACTTTAGAAAGTAGGAACCCTACTGACTGCTGATAATAGACAAATTAAAGGTTTAATTTGGAAAGATAAGGAAGGTAAAAAAAAAAAAGTACAGACAAAATTCTTCAGCTAACCTTAGATTTAAGCTAAATGACATTACACACCTTTGAAATTTTCAATTGTTCATTTAAATAAAGCATTTACGTCCTGTCTACAATTTTCGTATTACTTTAGGATTTCATACCACAAATTTTACATGGACTAGATTAAACTGAATTTTTTTTAATTAAAGAAATAATAATAAGGTTTTATAATTTCTTCTCGTAACTCTACACATCATTACATGTATAAAATGTCAAAACGAAGCAAAAGACATTAAGGAAAAGGGGAATTATAATTTATTTTAACCGGACAGAAATGCACCCACCATGTGTGATTACATAACAATAATCTGTCTCGTATCTTTCAGGTTCTCTTGACTCTGATGCATCACGGCATGCAGTCTGTAAATTAAAGTCATTTTTCCAGATTGCAATTGTTGTCATTTATTCATCTGTCACTATGTGAAAAATCCATACAATATATGACAACAACGGCAAAAATTATATAATAGTGGAAACATCAAAAATGTCAATACAGAAGATTATGAAAAACAAATGTCCATAGGAATGCATGATTGTGGACAATTCAGCAATCTCCCACCCTTCTCCAATTACCAAACAAGATAATACTTTTTCATTTCAGTCATTCTACGTTTTAAGGTTGCATTTTACTTGCTCAATGCAACATTTATGACTGTCATACATCAACCTAGGTAAGTCTCAAACACAGTTTTGCGTGGTGTATAGTACACTTCACAGATTTTTTTCTCTTTGATTGACGCTGCACAGAAATAAAAGTCACTTACAGTTATTCTAATAGCACTAGGTATCTGTCTTCTTTATGGCAAAAAGGTCACAGATACTGATAATAATGACATATGCAAAACATACACGAGATAAGTACAGTTGAACTTGATAGAACTTCAGTATCTCGAATACCATGGATATGTCAAAGTCATTCTCAAGTTCTAATTACTAATTCCTTAATTTTTATTTTACCCTGGATATCTCAAACCCTCAATTTTTTCTTGGTCCCTTTGATATAATGAGGTTTGAACTATAATTTTTTTTTTTTAATCATCTTCCAATAAACAGATATATGCTTTTTTTTTTTTTTTAGAGAATTCTTTAAATAAATATTTCTTAAAGTTACAACAAAAAAGAAGATTGAAAAAATACATAAATTTAAAAGTCATTTAAATTTATTATTACAAATTAATACAGAAATGATTGAATGACAAAAATCCCTTTGGAAACCCTTGATATGCACATAAGTGAGATAATTAATTTTAATCAACTTGAATTTAATAGCCAGATTCAGAGATCTTTGTAAAAGAAAAAAACATTACCTTGACAGTCACCCCACCTCCCTGACTGAATAACATAGGGTTCACTCAGCACTAATACTTATAAACGTATGACTGACCAGTCATTGTAAATCACCGCATTATTGCCCATTGACCAAAAATTAACAGAGCTGTCTCCATAACACTGTACATGTAAACTTATGTACACTAATTAACTCGTACTGGACATAGGCCAATTAATAGATAATTATTCAGGTAGCTAACAGCACTGTTTATTATGAATGGATCGTACCATAGCCATTTAATTAGTGCATAATTGATATCAACATGTCAATTAACCTTTTTAAATGGAATAACAAACATTTCAAACATGTCAATCAAAACTATATACCACGGGCACAGACTAAAACGAAAATGTTTATATAACACCTGATACTGACAAAGGATAGGAATGCAATCTATTGTGCTTTGAATAGATTTATGAAAAAATAAATCATTGGTTCAAAAAATACTGAAAAGTGTATGCAGAACTACTTCACTTACTTCTACATATAAATAAAAGAAAAAAATCGCAAATCATCTAGCTTGTAGTCCAAAGAAAACAAAATGAAACTATCTAAAAATAAAAGAAAAAAAAATAGACTAATCTTAACAAACCATCTAACCTTAAAATCCTCTCTGAATATACAAAGGAACAAAGCAGAATTCAACAAGCTCCATACAATACAAACTTAACACCACAAACAAAACACGTTCAGCTCAGCCTAATATAACCAGTTTTATAATACGCAGTGCAGGTAATATTGTCTATATATTTACTAGCCACTGTGGAGCAATGAAAGATATATTGGCCAAATATTGAGAGCTCTTGACCAATTAATCTATATCCATATTTTAAAGGTCCACTCCAGAGTGGATTAATACACCTATATTTGGATTTACTTATGCACATTAACAGCTGATCTTGCCCACAGAGTAAATAGTGGAGTGTTTTTTAACTCTCTTCCCTGCATTATGTGCACATTACTGCACGCCTACATACAGATATATGTTACACACCTAATTTCTTCTGTGCCAAAGAAAATCCTTAATGAAAAGAAAATCATAAACTGTTCCAATAAAGGTGTGTTTCATTAACCGTAAACTGTATAAGGAGATCAACATTGTGTACTTTGTACATGACAACTTAATTATGGTGAAGTTAATAAATTATGGTAAGTCATTACATCTCTTAATCTAGTTGTGAATACAATTACAATCAATACTACTTTTAGGAATAAAGTAAAAACCACAGTTGGTCTTGACAGAAAGAAAATAAAATGTAAAACTGGATGAATGTAACAGGCGAAATAAATAATAAAACATACACCCGATGCTTATTCTTTTTCCTACTCCATTCTCAGGTCTAAAATACTAGTCTTAGTCACAAGAAAAAATCAGTGAAATGTGAGTTATATAAAAAAAAATATATACATATTTCATATATGTACCAAAGAAATTACATGATTTAATTAATGTAATTACGTACCTGCATCTCTGTTTAAACAGAATCCAACAATGAACTATCTTCAATCCACTATTATTTTTCTCTTCTGTCTATTATTTTCTCCTTATCCAACACCCTGGATAAGACACATCTACATGTAAATCCACAAAACTGAAAAACATTAAAAGAACACTTAACAGAAATAAATTGAAATGTTCTTTTTCTTACACAGAAGTCCTCCTTTACAATTTATCTCTACTCCACCTACAGGAGAACCTTCAGTTGCTTTAATTCTTGTTTATCTTGTAGGTGAATGAAATTCTGTGACTAACAACCGGTTGATTTCAAAAACGAAAGTCGTAATTTAAAACACCTCTACTCCTTGGTAGTAGGTGTTAATTGCGACACAGGTGTAAATGTATATTGGCTGTCAGCAGGGATCGTAATTCATGAATATTCAATAGGGAATGCCATTGACCGAATCACAAAAGAACGGTTTTATTACATAACGTTGTCATAATGACAGTTATGAATGAATGAATCCATCAACACTCCCTCATTCAGTATAATGTATTGACAAATCTCCGCTAAAACATTACTTTCCAAGTCCAAATAGCCTAACTGTCTGAGAACAATTTTGTTTACGTACCAATACTTTTAAGACACAATAATTGTGTCCTAAATTTTCTTTAGAATGAACAACCAAACATTACTTCTATACACATCAATGATTAAGGTATAAATTTTTTGTCTTAGATAATATTTCTCCTGCATGGATATAGATTTCCTACCTCACCAGTCCAAGTTTCTCTAATCAATTTGTTTGGCCTTGTTTTAATGATAAAACAATTATTAAGTCAGCCATATAAATACATTACTTTGTTCCTTCATATAGAGTTTACAAGGCTTTTTTTTTTTTAGATAAGCTAGCTACACCACTGTAGACAAACCATAAATTTAGAAAAATGAAGCTTATAAGAATTGAGGGGGGGGGGTGTTGAGGATGAGGGTGTTGATCAGATGACCATTTCCCGTTTGTCCCCATTTAGTCTCAAACTGCACAGTAACTTACTGCTTTGAAAGATCTGATATCAAATATTACACAAACCTTATTCAATCATCTATATATGTCAACAATTGTACACAAAGACTAATCTTCTAAAGTCCCTCTTCACTGTTGAGAGTTCCTTTCCTGCTCTGCAATAGAAGACAAAACAAGAAAATAGAGTAAGTCAACAGAGAGTAATGGAGAATTAATGACTTTGATCAAGTTGACAAAGATTTTCAGGTTGTCCTGAGATTCTGACTCATAACCCCCTGTAATCATCTCTTCCAGTCACAAAGAAGTTGTGTAAATAATATTTTAAATCTCAAAATGCTTGAATGAAAAGCTGAGGGAAATTCGACAATTTTATCCAACAGCCTTTGACAGCTTAAATACTTTACTGTTGTGTTTTTATTTTCTTTTACCGACTATTACATTCCTATAAAACATGCATGCTCCAGTAGAAATTAAGAGCTTTAATGCAGATTCAGAAATGCATTTTTTGAGAGTTCATTTTCTTAATGAAACAACATTGTATACAGCACAATTTCCAACATAAAAAGAATACATGACCTAGCTATTAAATTGCAAACATTATACAGTTAAAATTCTTACAGCATTTCATTTCTATAACATAGACAACCCTATGAGAATCTGACACTCTCAATTAAAGACTCTGCATAGAATTATAATTTGCACAATATTATCATGTTCCTGTAATGATATTTTTAAGTCAACACTGAAGATAACTTTTAAACCTTTTTAAAAAAATAAACACAGGTGGATTTTGCCTGTTTAATTAAATGGATGATGGATTTCAACTGCACATTTCCCTTCCCAATGCATTCATGGTACCTTAGAGTTAATGAGATAGAATTCCTTGCATTAATTCATATAATGTCTCCCCTGGGTAGAGAAGCTTTATAACCTTTTTGTTAATTCCACACTAAACTATCTAGTTATTCTATCTTGATAATCCTGATTTACTTTCAGTAAGTCATTTCCAGCATATTTCTGTCATATGATATCTTATAATTAGTCAATAATTCCTCCATCTTTTTCTGACCTCTTAGAAAATGTGAATTCTGTTATTCTCAACAAATGACTCATCCCCCAGTGATAAGGGTCTCTGTAATAAATATGATTACTAGATTTTATATCGGGAGTATACACTCAGACTATCTAAAGGAATGAAAGGATGACCTCGAATTCTGTATTTGAGAAGCAAGAAAAGCTAACCAAACACACTGTTGGTAGTGTGTTCCAGTGTATATTGATTAGATATAACCTCTTGGGTGTCTGATACTATTTACCATACTGATCAAATGATAATAGGCAAATGGACAAAATTCTAGATGCATGTGCAGATAAAATGATCCTCCAAATGACTATGCATAAAGATCTGAATTTTACTCACTCTTGACACTTGAAAGCTGTTTACAAACTGTCTGATAAGAAATCTAATCTTTGTGAATTTGTGAGCATCAGAGATCATGAACCATAATAAAAATTTTAACCCAAACCCCCTCCACATGGAACTGTTGTCATCAGGCACTTAATTAAAGACCTAGTAGCTGAAATGTCATGAAACACTGAAGCAAATAGACTGACCTTTTTCATTAGTGTCTTTAAAAGAAATGTCATTATCTTCAAAAACAAATTAATCAACACCTCCATTAGGGCACAAAAATGTCCTGCTGTGCAGGCAGGTGCAGGAACTGATTGAGGAAATCTAGAGAATAAACCACACAGAAAGGATTTATTGTTCTTCATTTGAAAACTAGGATCTCTTCCTTGTCTCAACCTCACAATTAGCATACAGTTAATGAAATGACCATCATCAAGGAAGCAATTCTGGTACATATTTTTTAAGGGGACAAATTGCAAAATATCCACTGTGGTCGCACACAGGTGCATAGGCAACATATAAATACATGCATGTACATATACTTAACAATATACTGGCCATTCCTGAAGATTTTTCCTCAAATAATTCTTAAATTAATTAAAATCATAAAACAGTGACAGATGTTCCAAGAGAAAATACAACATTTCTGGACAGATTACAAATGATGAAAATCCCTGCTTTCTTTAAAGAAAAATTAGCAAAAAATATAATTTTCAGCTGGTGCTTCCTAAAAATTTCTTTCATATCAGCATTATATACAGCATTTCCAGGCATCATATAAAGTTGCCAAAAAGTCTTCAATTACAATTGGCAGAACTCAAAAATTATACAGGGAATGTAAAAATAAAGTTCAAAATTACATTGTGTGAGCCTTCATTTGATTGGACAACCCTTCATTGTCTTACTTCGTTGTTTATGATGTGTGAAGTTGCACATCAATTAAAACATGGGAACACGTTTATAATTATTTCGAACTCTTGCTCTTCTTAATGACCTAAAAAAGAACACAATATACATTTCTTATAAATACTTACCAGGACAGTTGAAGGATCAGTGATCTTCCTGTTATTTCCCGCTAGGTCCTTTGCCTGTTAGACAGGAATTGTCTTGTATAAGATGGATAATGTGGTTGATGGTTTCAGGACACCTGCAAATATTCCGACACAAACTTATCAATTTCCATCCCATTTATTGGATTTTTTTAAAACACTGAAACCTGAGGCCTGATCTCCTCTGGTCAGGGATAAAGTATTGTATTGATCAACCTGTGATATAGGCTGTGAAAGCTTAGTTTTATATACCTATTGAAAGTGTATTTACCTACAGGCATGCATGTAAAATATCTGTTATTATTTTATATAACAAATAGCATTCAACGCATTTGCAAGTATTTCGAGATTTTTTAAAAAATAAAATTGACCAAATATGCATCAATATTATTTTTATCATTTATTCCAAGCTCTCTGATTGGCTCAAACTTGATCACATGATTAAGTATATAACAGCATAAAGACTTGAGTTACTATTTATAGAATCTGAAATGCATATTGACTTGATGTTTCTTAAAATGGAGATAATTTTCTATAAAACAAATATAGTACTGATTTCACAATCATACCTAATACAGAATATGATTTGATGTTTCTGAAAAAATATTTATTTCAACTTGTATTAATTTTTTTTATGTTCCGTAATTGAAGATACATAACAATGTCTTGAACCCTTGAATTGTGATATACTTTATTTAAAACATATTGGATATGTTTGTCAAAAATTGATACAAAATGTAATAAAATAAATTAAGTATTTTGAATAAGTAAATCCTCTAAATTACTCCACCAATATAAAGAAAACACATCAACATTAGATAGCTTAATTTATTTTGATCTCTTGTCTCTAAGTGCTAAAGAGAGAAAAGTTGTGCCTTAATTGTTCCCATTATTTTCACATTTTGTTTGTCAATCTATGTGAAAAATAATATAACAAATGTATAGCCCTTTAATTCGGTCGATCCATAGATATATCCACTTCACAGAAAAGCATATCGACCTCGCACTTTGTGCTCGGTCGATATGCTTTTCTGTGAAGTGGATATATCTATAGATCGACCTCATCAAAGGGCTATATTTATATAATAATTTTCCAAACAATATAAAGTATGCATGCATGTTAGTCAGGATTTTTTTCCTCACAACTATAGTTTGTTTTTCTTTGTTTTATGTTCAATTACATTATTAATCTAATTGGAGTTACTTTCTTTTAAATTTACATTAAAAAGTAATGATCTAAAACCAAATCATAATAAATATACAGTGTTTTCCCTAAGAACCGGCAACCAGCCAAATTGACCGCTTCAATTGACAAAAATGCTGTTTTGAAATAACAATTTGTTGTAAGATCCACAGAGATTTTGTTCATAAACCTCAGCCCCTAGCCTGTTACAACTGATCTCTAACCCTTTACTTTGAAATAAAGGGAAAACACTGATACATATATATATACTTTTTAATTAAACAATCGTTAAAACAGTCACCTTTTATCTTTACTTGATGTTGTGTTCACAATTTCATTTAGTGCACATTCAAACACTCTAGACTAGTTTCATTCTCCATATTACCATGACCTTGATTTTGAACAATACAATTTTCAACCCTTATAATTATTGCTTACATCACTCATACTCTATAACCCCTAGTAACATGCAATCAACAGTAATGCACTTCACAATTACTGACATGTTCACAGGTGTGTACAAACCAATCAGTTTTACCCTGACATGTATAAATAAGCTCTCTAAAAGCCATGCACTCAAAAACAACTCCGGATACCACTTATAATAAGTGGCAATGTCAGTGTTCAGTATTTTAAGGTGTACTCAGAAATCCATGGTCAATTTGACCCAACTGACCTGTCGTTATTCATTATATGTAGATGTGTGTACTATATTAATATATTATACACACTGGTTATAGTCTCGACTGATGACCTCAGTATACACTCTGCTATTTGTCTGCACATCAGACATTTTACAAACAGTTAACCATATCCTCTATCATGTTTATGTTCTGAATAATGAGTTAATTATTATACACTTGAGGTCAGGGTAATCTCCCTCTAAGAAAGTTTATCATGGATGCTATTAGCAAGGGTGCCCTCGTTTGCATATATAAATATGACCTAATATTTACCATGACCTAGAACTAGAACTCTCAAAGAATGAATCCGAGGTATATACATTTATGTCCTGAATTAAATATCATCACATCTGGGGCCTGGTAAGGTTACATTCTCAAACATCCTGCTTGGATTCTTATTATCATGCACTAACAAAAGGTCATTTCAGGTAAAAAAAAAATGTACCAATATTTATAGTATTTAATAAAGTTATATGTATTTGATGACAATGTACCTGCAGTTTTATGTTCTTATATCTATATATTAAACTGAAGATTTTTATATTGTAACATGAAACCATGCAGCTTTTCAATCCAGGTGTGTTTTACATTAAATTAGAAAAAAATTGCCATGGCATGATACAGGAATTTTTCTTCTTTTTTATCACTGCAAGAAACATCTGGCAAATTGTTGTTCTTAATGGCAAAGTTCAGACTCAAATTTATTTATTACGTAAAAATTGTTAAAGCTAAAAAATTTCCTTGTTCAAATCTTACTTTCACAAGTACAGCATCAATTCAATTTTTTAAGGATTATAATTTCACGGAAACTTGGGAAATTTATTAAACTAGATTCATATGATAAATGATTAATGTGTGATTTTTATTAGTTTTAAACAGACTAATAATAAATTTGATACGAAACATATAATTTATGAATAATCGTAAATAACTGTATATTTTCTCAGTGAAGGAAAATGACAGTGAAGTTTATTTATTACTTTATTATGTCAGATCCAAGGATACAATTTAACACTGAACAGATTCATCCCTTATAACATCTGTGCATCTTTCCATTTCAGAGATCTATTTTGTTTGAATACCCAAAAAATGATTTTTATGACTCAACTTTCTGACATTTGAAGGGAAACATTATTCACATAAGGTATTTATGTTTTTTTAGGGTAATGCTTATTCTTACACTTTTACTTCCAAAATGTTTAAAGCCATGGATAGTCAACAGTGACACAAATATTTTAGTACTAAGACTGAATTACATGTATCATGTAAATTAACATACCGGAGGTATTAATATTTTCAATAAGCATTTTTTACACTCTTCTTACCCCTAGTACACACTCACTATAGGATCTAGAAACAAATTTTTGGGGATAGAACTATAAGCTTATAATTTGCTCCAGATTTGCTTATTTATTACGTTAATGCTAATTCAGTTGTTGAAGAGGTCTAATGCTAAAATTTCAAGTGTACTAATTTAAAATGATTATGATTATAGTACATGGATACTTGCAGGTTATGCAAGAATGGTTAGTATATGTTTCTTACAGAAGTTCAAGATAAAGATTTGCTTAAAGCTGACATGAATTCTTAAAAACGCAACATTTTCATCTATGTACGACTTGTTTCATACCAACGATAGCCGTATTCCGCCATATTTCTTTCAGATACCTTGTCTCATTGTAACAATGTATACCCCAATGCGCTCGTTACAGTTGAATGATTTTTTGGTTTGGGTATCGACTTGTGCACATCTCCGATGGTAAAGCATATATGAGAACACATAAGGAGATCAAGACATTTCAAAACCACAATAAACAAAGTAACAATCATATTTCTGAATAATTATTGATTTGAATCAAAAGAAAAAAATGCAAGTTTGGTGAGAAATTTAGATGCACGAGTACGTATTTTTACAGTGCGCCAATTTATGCAGAATAAACTTGAAATAAAAAGCAGTGAAATCTGCAAACACATTTTAAAATTATTATCATTTGAATGGCACAAAACAACCAACGTCTTTGATTTGCAGCCCCTATGCAATTGGTGCATATCGAGAAAACGCCTCGAACGCTGTAAACGTACCCATACCTGGTAATGAGGTTACTGCATCGGTTCGAAGATATGCACAAGTCAAGTGATATGCACCCTGAATTCCTTTATTGAAATATGCATCACAAAAAAGAAATAAACTCCGTAAAAGCTCAATAGTAAACACACTGTCATTACTCCGTACAGACAAGCACGTCGATACACCTAGTCCGTGCTCACGGTGCTGATCAGATTTTGGTCAGGGAAAATATCACAAGTGGAAAGAGAAGTTATTTGGTATTTGCGCGGCTGAAGGGGGGGGGGGTATTATAACTGCTGTTCATAAGCTATAATTGTGAATTGTCTATCTACATGTAGTTCTAATATACATTCTATACAAAGTCATGTATATAGTCTGCAGTTGGTTTGCGTCGCAAAATTCATTTGTCAATTATAACTGATTATTATAGTACTAATCTCAAATCTAAACCAAGTAATTTGATGTACGGTAATTATTTACTTCAAATCTTAAAAGCAATTAACCAGAATACATTTTTTTTATGTGTACATAGATCTATACGTTCTTGAACACACAAACACACGAAGAAATGCCACCCCCTGTTCAGATTGACATTTAGGCATTTGATTTTTTAGGCGGGGGGGGGGGGGGGGGGGGTGCAAAAATAAATTGACATGACCGTAATCTAAATATTCTTGGAAGACAGACATCTCTGCCGAATTCAATTTTGAAAAAATTTTTTTAAATGTGTCACTCCGACCACAAAGTATGTGCATTTTGAGGTATGTATAAATGTTTTATAATTATGGTGTTAAAGAGAGACTTTCGAGATTTCAGTATCCCTGCCTGATAGTCTAGCTATTTTTTTTTTTTTATATTTAAAAATAATTTCTGTAGGAGTATTTGGGAGATAATTTTAAAAGCTAGGGTAGAGAGTCTTGACACTGGTTGAATACGGATAATTTTTATTTACTCTTTTGTATATTGAACTCTCTCTTTCTTTCTCTCCCTCTCTCTCTCTCTCACTCTGTAGCCATCTCTTAGGGCAATAATAAGTATAAGATCCTACGCACTTTGTGCTGTCCATTTATTAAGCTTTAGGAGAGATCAAGGATTTGTTTTTCAGGCGGGATGTCGAAACTTTATATATTGAATAATAATTTTAATTTGGACGAGAAGTTAACCCAAACGGCCAAATTGAAAGAGAAACTAGAGGTATTGTGAGCAATGAGCTCACTAAATGATACCCCCAGGGGGGGGGGACTACGCAGCAATATTCAATGTCTATACTAAGTATCTCTTTGTACAAAAGCCACCCCCACTTACATGTATATGCTGAACCTGGACAAAAGACAATGGAATTTTTATAAAGGTAATTGTAGGAAGAATGCGGAAATCCTCGCGGGGGGTTTCCTCTCTCATTTTATCTGCTTTTTCTAGTAATCATTATTTTTATTTATGTCTAGAAATTTAATTCACATTAAATTCTATTTTCATTATCATTGTACCACAGAATCAAACTCGTTTATTATACCCCTCGCAACAAGTTGCGTGAGGTATAATGTTTTGGACCCATCAGTCAGCCCTTTTTTTTTTTGGTCAGCGCAACTTCTTACAAACTAATGCACAGAATTTTGTCAAACTTTCGAGATATTTAAAGGAGTCAATGTGTCTGTATTTGCACATTACCAGGAAATTCCGAAATCTTTATTTTTCGGGAATTTCCGCACTTTTACATTTAGAATTTGGCGATATCTTGAATATAAAGATGAGCAGTTTGTCAGGGCAATTCCTCATAAAGCGCTGCACACAATTTCGTCAAACTTTGCAGATATTTAGGACACAATGTGTATATATGGGCATATTACAAGGAAATTACGATTCCTTTATTTTTTCTGTGAATTTCAGCACTTCGACTTTTGTGGGAGCGTGGGGTATGTGAATTTGTGAATTTGCTCACTTTTTCTTTCATTGTGCATAAAATTATAAACAACTTTAAATCAAATTATATTAGGTCTAATAAAGCCAATACACAGTATTTATTTGATTATATTTGATCATAAAGAAATCCGATCTGTTTCAGACTTTTTTCTTAAAATATTTTTATGAGAATGTTATGCATGTTTTATTACCCCCCCCCCCTTTCACAGGAAAATATCTTCATATCTTCAAAAGGTGAATAAATAATAATGCATGCTTTATTATAAATTTGATGAAGTTAAACCATGTTTTCAAAAATTTTATTTACACCATTTACAGACAAGAGTAATGTTTATTCTTTTAAAAAAATTATTTGCATTTTCTTCAGTCAACTCCACGGCGCTTTCAACCTTTGATATTTTCCCTGACCAAATAAAATGATCGGCATGGACCACGTGTGTCCAAGCAGTTTTTACTGTTGAGTTAGCAATGGATTACATGATTTCTGAGATTCATTTTTCAATAAAAGTAAAATAGGATAATTCTTTCGACATGTGCACATCCCTGTAACGATAGCAGTACTCAGGTAAATATTTCTGTCACTGCGTTTGACGCGTTTTCTCGACTGACCTGCATGGAATTTTTGCTCTACTTGAATGTATTCCGTGTAAGTGTATTTTCTATATTGCAGCAAATGCATTCAAAAATAATTTAATTCTCGGTATAGTTCTAGTTTTTGTTGAATTTTTACTTTTCAAACATGTATTAATTGGTCAGTTTATTGACTTCTAAAAACTATGGTATCGGAGATGTGCACATGTCGACAGCCAGGATAGAAAATCACTCAGGTGAAACAGTTGTAAAAGGCTATATATAGCAGGTACAGGTGGCCAAAAATGTTCGATTAAATATGGCGGAATCGAAGAAATATGGCGGACAAAGGCGTACAGGAATGTAGTAAGTCGTACAAAGATGAAAAATGATGCCTTTTTAAGAGTTCATGTCAGCTTTAATGATTTTGCATGCAGGTGTCCACTTGAAGTGGAGTGACATTTATACAGACATGACAAAACAGCAGGACATACACAGATATTGACCAAAAAATTCCTAACTTAGCCATGGTATAGATTATATATACAAGAATATTACCTATATTTGAATATATTACCAAGCAAAAATCAATAGGATTCCTGAACTCCTTTGTAATTTTTCTCCCAGTGAGATGAGATATGAGAAACAGATGTTGTAATTCTTGTGTGCATTATGTCCCTGTGGGGATTTCAGGCTATCTCAGAATAAGAGGATGCCGGCTCAAGACCCCCGGGGAGACTGTATCCTCCAAAATTACAAAAACAATGACTTAATATGCAGCTCCATCAGTATAGACAGAGAGATAGATCAAGTCTAACAGCCAGATGGTTATAGGTAACAGATACACACATGCCTCCAGACTCTAAATGTGTTAGAAAGACAAGTATTGTACGCAAAAACTGGTATGTCACATTGAGAAAATTGTCTTGTATATCAGAGTGGTTAAGCCACAGCTCTGGATAAATCTCATAAGTATTCATTGCATTTTTGAATATCATATGTCTTGAAATTATTAAAATCTGAGATATATGATTAGATAAGCTTTTCTCAAAGATCAATAATTAAGCAACATGTTTATAATGTCTACATATGTTCCACTTCAAGCTAAACCCTAATTTCGAAGCATTATACTAAATATTCCACACTACAAAATTTAAAGGATAGATATGCAGGATAATTATATTTTTTAAAACATTATAAATACTCACAAAACTAATACAAACTTCTAAAAGGTTCCAGCACAGAAATCCCTTTTCTATGACAATTAATTAATTTGCACTAAAACATCTCACCAACCCTTCAAAATGCAAAAGGTTCAACCTGGATTCACTTGAAATAAATTGTCTTAATTATGAAGTAGATTTCAAGTAGTACCTTCTAGCTTGAACAGACAGAAGCTACTAAAATAACTATGGGGGATTATGACAAATCATGAGGGAGCTATACTAGCTCTCATACAGAGGGTGACTCAGCCAGCGATAAGCCCAACAAGGTTAACAGCTAACAGTGATATGCAGCAAAGATCTTCAAAATGATTTAGAATTTCTTATCATTCATAAATGATGGACCATGCCATCTATTTACTGTATAATGCTATATAGTCAAAAGACAATCAACTGATATCTTTGAAAGAAAGTACCATACCACATACATTATTCCTGAGCTGTTCAGAGGCACAATTATGCATACGTGTATATGACATTAGATAAAAAGATACACATGTACACTTTCATTATATACACAGAAAAGATCAAATATTTTAAGATCACTGCAAAGCAAAACAAGTTTAATTTTGCTGATGAAAAAGCAAGACAAAGACACATGTTTGGGTCTTGGATATTGGCTTAGGTAGCTGATCAGTGGTAGAGGGCACCTGACTAGAGATGTGGGGGCCTTCGGTTCGATTCCCTGTCCAGCCATACGATTTCTCCTTTCCTAGTACACACAAATCAATCAAGACTGAAATTTTCAACACCCTATCATCAAAATGGAATCTCTATACATTTAATAATTAAATTACTGTTAACGTATTACATTTGGCGGTGTATTCTTTTTAGCGGCTTTGGCGGGACGCAGCAACCGCTAAATCAAGTACAACGCTAAATGTCTTGCAAATACACACATGAATAAGAATATGAAGAAATGATCTAAATCAAATCTACGCTAACTTATTCAAAAGTCAATTTCCACCAAATATCATACACGCTAAATATACTCAGTAATCATTTACAGTAATTGTCCTTAAACTAAGTAGATTCACAGACTACATGCAGTGATAAAAGATGCAGCAAACTGCTTTCAGTACATTCTCTTACCTATATTAAAAGGAGAAACTCATTTCACACTAGTAACATCATCCAATAATGATTAAGTATGAAGCCTCAGACATACCCCCACTCTAGCTCTATACAAACACACTGACAATGTCTACTCATGCAGTATCTCTGGTAATTAATGATATCACAAATTCAGTGTGTACACAAGAAATTTAACAAAAAGATAATAGGTCATTCACTCTAGGATGTTTAATCTATAAGTATATACCTGACTTAAAATTGTGTCATAGAAGTTCATTGTATTCTTGATAAATTTCCTGGCTGTGTTAAGGATTAAAAAATTGTCTATATGCAAAATATTGTTTACTCTGATAAAAAAAAAGATACCCTCTCTTTATATTTATGTTGGGACTGTATCGACTCATTGTATGCTATAGGACTTTAAAATACTTTTATAGATCTAAGTTATACCAGATTATCATGGATTTGTTTTTTTTTTTGGGGGGGGGGGGAGGGGTGTGGGGGTTGGGGATTATAATATATTTCTTAAGGTTAAAGCTATGTCAACTAAAGGTACAAAACCTGTTGTTTAATTCTTTACACTAACAATTCCATATTAAAACTTAAATGAAAATAAAGTTGGTCCAAAAAAGAGCTAAACTAGTTATTGTATTAAAATCAATTCACATAATATTAAAATCTGATAAATTCATTCATTGCTCACTTCCAGTTAATGACACTTGAAACTGCATTTCCATCAAGAGTATTTTTGTAATATATACTCATGTTATTATAAGTGGAACACACTGTAAGTGGCCCTTAAATTTTAACTGTTCATCAAACAAACAAAACAATAGGCTTCCTTAAACCACAACTTTACTCATATCATCTATAAAAGAAATACTGACATGGTGCGCCATAGTACCGAGTTTTCATCTCCATCACCCCATTTGTAACACACTTAAAATTAGCCACGCGATCTCGTACAAGTACTTAACAATTCTCCAATGCACGATTATAAATATAAGGATGGGGTACTTAAATCTCATCCATCAGCTGATGAAACAAACAGGAATTATTACTGGCTCTTTATTGTGTCAAGATAAATTGTCAAGTACGTACTGGTACATTCATATAGAAGCATAAATAATGTATCTGTAATTATAGTATGGTTTAAGTATGCAAGTTCATGTGTATCATATAAATTAAATGTATTGACATAATAAAATGTACTCGCATAATTTAACAATAAAATAGTTCTAGATATTCAACAAAAATATGCACCCAAATTAGTGAATATTTGTAACTGATTTGTAATTTTCACTCTATGATTTATTTAGTACATGTAACACAGTCACATTTTATAGTTTTTTCATGTTCTAGCTAATGTCCAAGTTGTTTTATATATAATTATTATATCCTATCTGTTCTAGACTCAACATACACTTTTAATTGTTAAACTGCAAATACTGTTTCATATATGATTTTTATTCATGCTGATGCTTCTTTAACACGCTCAAACTACAAATACTGTTTGAACATGTTAAAGAAGAGTCAACGTGAATAAAAATCATATATGAAACAGAACAATGAATTTTCATTCAAATCACAGAGCATCTAGATACAACATATTGCACTAAACCTCAACTGTCTAATCTTACTTCTTAATGTAAATTCTATATAACAAATGAATAAGAATACCCTTAAATAAACTTCCTTACTGGACATTGGAATAAAAACTACCCACTTACAAACCTAAGATATAGTTTCTCTGTCCACTTGACACATAAAATCCCCGCGGCCCTCCATTTACTCTGAGTGTGTGTCCTGGGTTGATTGGTTACGAGCTCATCTAGGACCGACAGGAAACCAGAGGACCTTTCCCAAGCTAATTATGTCCCATTATCACCTCTTTTACCTCTGTAAATGATGCCTAATGGAGCCATAAATAAGGGGGGGTTTAACCAATTGAAAAAATCTCTGTACCCTGACACGTAAATTTGTAAATGTATGTCAAATTGGTTTCGAATTTCCATGATTCGGGGTAATTTTTTGACCTTTGCAGTTTCTATGGATCTCAAATTGAAATGCAAAATTTGGTTGCTGAAGGTCTGCATTTTCATGTGTTAATCCTGAGAATGTTCAAAATGTGGATGCATGCTTACTTATAAAGACTCAAGGCTTCAATATGCTGTGCTTTTTTCTTCAGCCATGCACAGATCCAAACAGACTTCTACATGATGAAAATAAAACTGTCTTAAATTTTGCAAGGGAAAGTATTTTTTTTTTTATTTTCCACTGTATGTTTCCAACAAAGGTACTTGGATCATGAAACCCTTGCTTTCAAAGATGCATAGAGCAAATTTTGAAGGTTTTAAAAAATATATTTATCATCAAAAATATACTTGACAAGCATAATATACACTATCTTAGAGTCTTAGCAGTGGAGATCTATATAGACATTATTTCAGGGTTCAACTCCCGGGCAAAAAGCTTGTTAAACATGGAATAAAGATAAAAAGCTACTGGTTTCGGAAGTATGTACTCGGGACTTGAAAGTGTTCTATCTGATGTAGCGATGGATACATGATGTGTCATGTACATGTATCAATTATCCCTCTACAGAAATATAAGATATATTGATAAAGAGGAAATTGCTACTAAACCTAACAGATATTAATATGTCCATTAAGAAATCTATGAAAATATCACAAGACAAGAAAAGTTTTGGTTATTACAGTCGAAAAACACTTCACTTTATACATAAGTCACTTCCATATGGGTACATGTACTTGTTATCATTAACTACTTCAAGGAAAGAACAGATTCAAAACTTCTGTTAGTCATATGACGGTACTACATCATTGATCCTCAATCCTCATTGTGTAAATTCACATTTTAGCAAATGACCCCCCCCCCCCCCCCCCAAAAAAAAAAAAAAAAAAAAAAAAAAAAAAAAAAAAAAAAAAAAAATTAAAAAAAAAAAATTTTTTTTTAAAAAAATAAAAAAAAAAAAAAAAAAAAAAAAAATTCAACACCACTTTTCTTAGTTCTATCTCTATACACTCTATCTTAGATATCTTATAATGAAGTTCATTTGCAGATCTGAAAACTAGATCTCCTATACACAAAAAATACTGTACGGATTAGAACTTCTGGGCATATAGTGTTATCACCTTGTAAATCTCTCACTGGCTTGTTAAAAAGGAGAGATAACAAAAAGCCACACTGGAAGGCACTTAAATTTATAGAGAAATGGCAAATTAAAAAACAGAAATTATATCACAGTTTCCCATCTCCTATGTCATCATTATCTGACTTTTTGTGACAGTGCTATTATTTTTTTTGTCAAATTTAAAAATAAAATTACTTCTATCTGACTTGCTTCTTTGACTTAAACAAAATACAGAATTCATAACTTTTTGTTTGTATTTTCCTATCTAGCTTTTATTCCCAGGTCAAACATTCAAAAAGTGGGACAGCTCTAAAATAAATATGCACCATTATTTCAAAGGTTTTCAATATCCTCTCACCCTCTGCCCCCCCTTTTTTTTTTCTCCAAAAACCAATACCTGATGACTGTTAACCAGCTATCATTCATGTCATCTTTTATTTGCAATTTGTCAGCGATGATAATGATGAGGAAACATTTCTCTACAAAAAGACAGCCAAATAAATGGTTCACCGTATAAAATTCGTGATTTAAATTAAGTCAATAAAACTCACGAATTAATTCTTGCACGCAAATAAAAGTTGGTTTACAGTAAATTGTATATAACATGTACTGTTACATCTGATTTCATTTTCTTAGCAGTTTTCACAAATTCATTCATTGATCATTCAATGCTGAAATCAATATTATGAACACATTTTTTTTTTCAGTTAAAATTATACTAATACAAAACCAGAGAGAGAGAGAGAGAGAGAGAGAGAGAGAGAAAGATAGAGAAAGAGATTCTCCAGCAGTTAACATATAATCAATGCTTGCATAAAAACACCACTATCACCTGAGCATTTCTGCTATCTGTCAGAAAATGAAGATCTCCCTTTCATGGAAACCAAATATTTACAAATTGAAATCAATTTTCACCTCTGATAAGAGTGCACATAACAGTCTAGACATTTACAGATTGTGTCAATAAAGGAACAGGTCATCTAAATGATCTTATAAACAAACAGTCACAAATCATCTACAGAAACTCTACCAGTAACCTACCAAGAGTGCATGTGAATTAAAGACTTCATTTTATAAGACAACTCCAAATGTAAGCAAGCGAACTTGATTAGGTATACATACAAACTAACAGCTATTAAATCTCATTGGTATACTATTAAGGTATTAATTTAATTCAACACTGTACAAAATATGTTTAAATGAGAGTACAAATGTATAACCAGCCAGGTTACAACTGTAAGACTAGGTATTAAATAGCATAATTATTTAAAAATACACATATCTAATTTCGTCAACACAATAAATGTAGTACACTGGATTTTTTACAAATGATTTTTTGTTTTGGTTAATACTGGGGGTGTTTACTCCTCCTAGGCACCTGATCCCACTTCTGGAATTTCCTAGGGTCTGTGTTTTATGCCCTTGTCACAGATTTTTATTAAGAAATGAATTTAATTTTTGAAGATTCATGATGTTACGAACTACGACGCTTCACGCCGGCATATTTCATGAAGCGCGTTAACGTTTTATGATAAATATGCCGGCGTGAAGCGTTGTAGTTCATATACCTCATGAATCTTCAAAAAACTAAATTCATTTCTTATATTTACATTATTTTTCTGATGACTTGCCATAAATTTACGCAGTTCAACTGTCATTTTTAAAACAAACGGGTGAAACACAATATAGAGTGCATTAAGAATATCACATTGTTATACATGATTTTAAGAAATGTTATTTTCTTTACATGTAATTATCATGACTCATTTATGGTAATACTTATAAAGGACTTACGTGCAAAATTTTGTTGATCTAGCCTTAACAGAATTGAAGTAAATGCAAAAAATATACCCAAAAAATGACTTTTTTCAGCGTTATGCGGTTGCACTTTGAAATTAGAGCATTTTGCAATTGAAATATTTGTTAAATAACATAAATTTTTATGCCAATGATCATTATCAGAGTTTAGAATTTATTTTACAAATTATTTTGTTGCTTGAATTTTCAGGATTGAATAACAACTTTGGAAGATATGAAAGAAAATGTAATAGGGGTGCAATGTTATATATTTTTCACATATTTTTACTCCTCTCATTATGCCAAATAAAAATAATGTCCAGATCATTTATTTTTTCAGATTTCTGTCTCAAATCACAGTATTAATGCTCTCTTACTTACCAAAAAAAGTTGGGTTAGGTAACCATTGTAATGAAATTTCACAATGCTTTTATGTAGAAAATTAAAGTTTTTACAAAAAACTGTAGTGTCCGTAACCACTTAAATTCTGTGAAATTGGAAGGCTCAATAAATATCTTAACTAATTTCCTAGATAGACATCTCATACAGATGCTGAGATGTGTTGTAATTTTCCTGATCATCACCACTGTTTCTCTGGTATCATCACAAATGTGGTTATGGACACTATAAAATCCTGTAGTGTCCGTAACCTGTACTTGAGGCAGTTTGAAACAGACTGTTTAAAAACACTAACCCTAGTCTATTCACAAAGGTCAGGGGTTTGTTGAACAAGTTAATCAATGTACTTTATTTTTCTCCCTCATTTTGATAAAGCAACTTATTTGGGAAACCCAGATTGCACCATTTCCATATACAAGATCCTCTGTGTTACATCACCTTGATATTGGCAGATGCTATTGACATCCTAGGATTTAAGTCAAATAGCATGTCATTATTTTTTAATTGTTTAACTCAACTAGTATTACATTTAAGAAAATCTTGTTGGAATTCCTCTATTTAAGATTGTAGTGTCCGTAACCAAAAGTTGTAAAATGAAATCTTTATTTTTTTTGCTCCACAAAAATTACAGATAAATTTTTGAAGCAGTGTATTGTATATTTAGAGATAAAAATGTGTTTATTAGCTGGAATTCTTTTAGATCATGTGTTTTTTTTTTTACTGCAAGTACTAAAATAATGACTGGACACCCACAATGACGTAAAAATAGTTAAAAAATCTTTATCATGAGTTACATAACCCATATTTTTGGGGATATATTGCTTCAATTGTCTAGTTGCTTATTAGGTACTATCTTAAAATGGGTTAAATGCAAGTAAATTTGCATTCAAAATGTTAAACAGTGGAGAAGTAATGCGGTTACGGATACTACAAAACATTTCAAAAAAGAAAACAACTAAAATTACACCAATTTCAGATTTAGTATTGCATATTTAACTGTTTGAAGAAAAATAGATTGCTTCACAGAATAAAAAAAAAATTAAAGAAGTATTAGTGAGCTTTATTCTTTAAGCTTTGACTTTTCTACTTGCACATAACATCTGTATAAAGTTACAAGACTAGTGTATATATTTATTCAAAGTATATTGGTTATGGTATGCTTTTATCAGATGAAGTTGAGATCTGAAGAATAAAAAAAATTCGGAAGATACTGAAATGCGAAATGAAATGCTGAAAAAAAGTTAGGAAAAGGGCTGAAAAACAAAAACTTTATCCTCTAGCCTGTGAAAAATTTAAGTATTGCGTAGTGTCAGTAACCCTTAATTTTGACTAATTGACTTTGTTGATCAGTGTACCTACATTCTAAATAGTTTTCATAAAACGTTAATGAATTAAAGAACTTTTCTTCTGCACTTCAGTTGTATTGTTATGTGAAAAAAGGAAGTTTCTGAATTTCCTAAACTGGATTTTTTTCCTATTGGCATTAGTTCTGCAATTAAATTGTTTTTACTTGAGACAATATCTAACTTTCATGCACTTTGTACTAAATAATCATTTAAATCTGATTTCTAATAGTTCAGAAGTTTACAAAATGTTTTTTTTTACCACAAATCAAAAGCCAATCATAAATATTTGGGTCTTGTAGTGTCCGTAACTTAATGAAGCTATCAAATTATTCTAGAAAATTTATCAGAATTAAATTTCCTATTTTAATGGAAATATTTATATTTCAACAAAGGCATTAAAAGTGTTATTTATAAATAGTTCTTTCTTTATTTATATTGGTTTTAAAGAGTTCACATATATTGAAATACTACCATTTTAAACAAAAATGTACGATGTAAGAACTGTTTTCATTTTAAACTATAATGCCACCTTTTTTAGTCCAATTTTTGTTCATATTTTATAGTTGTTTGTTTGTGAGCAGTTGAAAAAATTAAAGTTCATAAACAGTTTTCAATATTTATTTCAAAGAAAACAACACTTGTAGTGTCCGTAACCTGTAAAAATGAGGTTATTATCAACTTGTAAAAAACAAAGCTGTAATGTGAATTTCACAAAACCGTTTATGTTTCAGATCCTTGAGATACTCTACTTTTAGAAAAAATACTTTTGGGGCAAAATAAAGACATTAATTTTTTACCCCCAAGCGCAACCTTACTGTTCCCTTTATTGTGTTTCACCCGAAAGCAATGTGCACTATATTTTTTGACTTTTTGACGTCAAGAGCGGTATTATGACGTAACAATGGAGATATTCATGCTGATTCGTGATACAAACCTAATGTAGTTCAGAGAAAATATACTGCATTTTATTTTGTAAAGAATCATAGGGGAAATTTATTGGAAATGTAAATATTTGTAAATAAATTCTTTTCTAGATTGTTCACTGAGAACTATGAATCACAACCACTTGTCTCTTATATCATTAATACAGGTCACCCATTATTTATTTAAATATAAGTAGAGGGTATCCTGTATATGAAACAAGTGCCAATACTACATGTATCCAATTAAGCTCTTATAGATTTTCAACAATAAAAAAATTACACAAAAGACAGCATAAAAACGACTTACTGATTTTCCTCAAGCATATAGATACTTCATACAATCCTTGATGCCCTTCAGACTTATCTGCAATGAGAATTCAAATAAAGTATCGGTAGTGTCCTCTTTTCAAATAATTTTTTTTTTACAGTACATGGCCTAATTTTGTGATGAGAACAAAAGCACAAACACAACAGAAAAACAAGGTAATGCACACTAAGAGACTGCTTACACACAATTACCCTGTGCGTGAGGATTTTAACAAATTTCGTACTGCTAGCTTACACCCCTGGAATATATTGTGCACAGTAACAACAATATCAAGTTGCGTGATCCCTGATCAAAAGTGACTGGAGCAATAAATCAACTGTAAGCAGTGGCTTCTGAGACAGGAGAAATTCCGAGACCTATAAACAACTGTATAGACTTCCTCCTAATGTCCTGGCTTAGTGTTCAAAATCAATAGTGGTTTGATATAAGCCATGACAGTCCCATCCTAATATAACAAGGTTTACTTATCAGATTAATTTACATTATAACTGAAAACATTTTTTTACTTGTTTAAATACTGAGATCAGACAATGCATGTATCTATGTTCAGCATACCTAGCTGTTTGGAACATAATTGCACAGTGCAAAATACGTAAACAATTTTGCTGTCAATTTGTTACATAAATAAAGGGGAAATGTGCTCTTACCTAAAAAAATCTATGTCAACAAACACTGCAATTCCAGTATTTAGTAATGACAATCATTTCATTATGGCGAGCTGTGGTTTAATTAAATTTAGATATGTGCACTGCCAGGGCCCCATTGTGGGGTCTGGTTTTTCAGTTTTTGATCATGATTGAAAGGAACAACAAATACAGTACAGGTAAAACAGAGAAAAGACGGCTACCTGTCAGGCGACATCAATCAAACATCAAATGAGAGATCTGCCAATCCTTACCTGCTTACAAAACAAAAACAGGTGTCACCTCTATTCATCACATCCAATGATCAGTTGTAAAGAAATCCCAAAAAACATCTCTAGAACAGACTGAAAAAAGAGAACACACCAATAACAAGGGGTCACTTCAAGGAAAAAATTATTAGCTTGCCCGAGTTTTTGTTCAGTGTTTTGCTTATTTCTTAACAGAAAGAGAGAAAGAAATGAGGTCATGCATCTGGAGGTGAGGTGTGAAAACTGATTTCACCTGGTGACCCTAGGCTTTGTGTGGCCAGACGATAACCATCTCCCACCTGTTAAACAGTTTCCTGGAGCATAAATATTGGACAAGCATTATATACAAAAAGTTTTATGTTGATTCAGCTAAACTGATTGAAAGGTCGTGGAAATTCTGTAGGAAGGAATACAATATAGATATTTTATATGCTATCGCTCTTCATGGATGTGCCAATTAAGTGAATTTCACATGACTGTTTCTGCTGAAAATTCAATAAATTTATTTTAAAAATTTTCCTGTGAATTTTTTGTTTCCAAGCTGAACTTTTCTCCCACAAGATATACCCAGTACATTTATAAGAATTTAAGCTGG
This sequence comes from Saccostrea cuccullata, assembly GCF_032062105.1. Lineage (NCBI taxonomy): Eukaryota > Metazoa > Mollusca > Bivalvia > Ostreida > Ostreidae > Saccostrea > Saccostrea cuccullata. Next base: position 26,741 of record NW_026927935.1, read on the forward strand.
CGATTCTTTATATGGCTCTTCTTAATGTAAAATCATCATTATACATTAGCAAACTACATTCTAAGTCTTTGTCTGCTTGTGTATAAAAAGTGTAACTTCTGCAAGCCGTTCTAAAGTAGTTGATACCTTTGACTAATTGAATCATTAATTATGAGAATAAAGAGAGGGGAGCACATACAAGAACTGTAATTTGTCATATACCTTCCACTACATTACACGAAATATGACAAATATTGAAATCAGTTCAAAACAGAAAGCCAGCTGTCTCATCTTTATGATTTAGTTGTTGAATGTGAGCAAGTGCGTATCACTAGGCCATCCTTAAAAAAAATTTTTTTTGCGGTAACGCGCCTCATCATTTTAGGTGTGGGTAGGTAGGTAGGCTTATTTATTTTTTTTTTTTTTGGAGACAAAAAGTCAGAATTAAATTTCGAATATATATAGGTATTAACTATGTCTTAGATTTCACTTTAAGTTACTAATCAAACAAGAAAATTAAGGCATTCTTAATGAATCCAATCTTTTATTGTTCAAATATCAGAACACATCAGTTCTTTTTTAAAAACGGCGTCTACAGGTGCAATGGGGACGTAAAAAAAATGTCAATAGGATAAAATTAGAAGATGGATATGTAAAAAAAAAAAAAAAAATTTTTTTTGAGCCCATAAAAAAAATCCAGTAGGGTGGATTTTGGTGAGTCGGTCGCGTTACCGCAAAAAAACAATTTTTTAAGGATGGCCCTATATCGCTACATTTTTAAAATTTCAAGACTACTACATAGTCATCTTGTTGATAATAACTAATTTCATTCAAGAAGTAATCGTGTGTTCACTCATCAATATTAGCCCAAAAAACTTTTCAATCAAATTAATCAGACCTTTTTTATGCTCTGAAATTCTGTATCATACTAGTCTCTTTATGACGACCATCAGAATTTGGGAAAACTTTTAGAGTTTTACAAAGTAAAAAAACAATTACTATTAAGCCAAATGACAATTTACAAACATGACAGTTGCAACAGCTAAGTTAATAGTGTGTGAATTCTATGATTTCCCCCAAAATGTAACTCTGGATTCTCCATTATTGTGCACAATGCACACTATAATTTTATTTTTGAAAAATCAAATATTTGGTTAAGTTGTTTTAGCATTATCAGAATACCACTATAAGATCGAACAGTTAATTTAGCCAGGACTTCTGTGTCTTCAAAGAAATCTAAGCGAGATCAGTGGTGATTACACAAGCTGCAGCACAACGCAGATGTTGCGCCAGCTATGGTGTCCCAGTCAGATTTGTGCATACATGCATGTTGAATCCCCATGCATTGTTTTGCTTTTACTAGAACATAATTATAAGCTTCATTTTCGGCTTTAGTAAATATTTTCTCAAAACGCCTACCTTGATCGGTGTGAGCTCTCGGTGTTGAATTTCTGTAAAATGAAGATAATGCGTTCTTGAAAAATTCGTTCCCAAAAATTTTGTTATATCGTTCACTAATTACCCCACCGATACTTTTTTTTGCTCCAAAGCGATATTTTGCATCCTATTCGCTTTCAAAGAGAAGTGTATGTGAGTCTGACTGTTTCCCACATTCAGATTGTAAAAGTAATAATAAAACTAATCCAATCTTCACTTAGTAAAAGTTGTCTCCCTGTGGCAGGTATACCAACCATCAAAAGAAAACACAGCAATGTTCTACCAAACATTTGGACACACCGTGAAAAATCATAAACATATAGCCATGAACATGCTTATCCTACATGTCACTGGATAAAATAAATATGCACAACTCAAAGATTATTTTTAGGTCAAATGACATTCAAGTTGCAAACCAGAAAGTCACAGAGGCCAGTGTGAGTCTGTGAGAATAAACCCTCCCCCCTTCAAAAAAAAACAAAAAAAAAAAACAAACAAACAAACAAAAAACAAAAACAAAAAACAAACAAACAAACAAAAAAAAAGAACGAAGGTGATGGCTGCAGGAAATTAATTTTGAAAACTGAAAAGAGTGGATTCCAATATCATGTATTCTCAGTCAATGAAGCTTTACTTTAAATTATACAGATGAATTCTGTCAATTGATCCTTCCAAAGTTTTTCTGAATATCATTCATGATATGAAAACTGCATGAAATATCTCACATTACAATTCAAACAACAATGCAGTATGAATTTACTTTATTCAATTAAAGGTATAAACACATCAAGTTGCTATTTTAAATTTACCATTTACAAAATGTTCAGATTTGGTGCCATTCAAAACTCAATACTTTTTAAAGGCTTCTAAAAAATGAATTCAGAAAAATGCCAACACAACCTGAGTTGGACCTGTTGAATATGAATCAGTTGACACAAATAAAACACTGAGTGTTATCTCCATTATCAGGTATTAACCAAAAGTACAAGTACTTGTTGTATATTTCATTTTTCACTTGGATCTTTCATCTTATATATCACAGAAAGGGTACAATAAAGTCACAGGCTAAGATTTTGACTGAGTCGTTAATGACTTTTATAATTTTTTTATCGTCGTCTTCTGTCCCTTGACCTTTCATTCCTCTCCCTGGAATTTGACTTTCTTTGTCTTGCGTTATGGCTGTCCCTTCTGCTTCGTTCCTTGGATACAGACCTTCTGTGCAGTCTCTGTCTCTGTTCTGAAGACCTTGCAGCATATCTCTGTTGACCTTCAAATGACCTTCCATCTCTTTCAGATGAAGATGACGACCTTGACCTTCTTCTGTCTTGATCTCTTGGTTTACTCCTATAAGCTGGTGACCTTGACCTCCTACCACTATTATTAACCTCTCTCCTGTCTCTTTCATTAGAACTTCGAAATCTGTCCCTGTCATTCTTTTCCTCAAAAGAGGATGATCTTCTTCTCTGTTGCTTTCTGAAGATTGGACTACGATCCCTGGATATTGATTTTCGGGAATCTCTTCTCTTTGACCTTTGGTCCTGGCCGCCTCTCTGAGGTGAACTGTTAAATGAGATACTTCTTCTCCTACGTCTGTTCTGAGATGTTTCTGGTGACCAGTTCTGTTTTCCGTGACATTTTCTCTCTGGAGAATGCCTTGATTTCGAGTCCTTGAATTGTTCACGTCTTCCTTGTTCATTATCTGTAATCAAAAGCTTAAATATCGAACATGTGTAAAACAACTACATATAATTATCTGAATGTAAAGTTACGAAGATTAATATTTACATATAATTTTTATGAATGTTGCTAATGTCATACATGTACATGGAAACAAATACGTGTACATGGAAACAAATAATATTTTCAAGGGAAGTAATCATTCACTTGCTTGAAAGATTTTTCAAAACTATGTTAATACACATACTTATTTTAATTTACATTAAAAGTTTTATTTTTATGAAAACAGGAAAAAAATCAAACTCCATTAAAAAATGTAAACAATGCATAATATGATAAATAGAATCAAAATTCGTTTTCCTAATGAATAAAATGTTGACCTGAGTCTTCAGAACTAGATGATGAACCCTTTCTTCTTCTGTGGGACTTCTTCTCTCTGTCAGAATCTGCACAAGAAATATTACTATTAAAAATGTGTACAGTTTGTAAGATGAAAGTAAAAGTTATATTACAAACTTTTTATTAAAATGTTAAATTACAAAACTTTTTTACTTTCTAGAAACATATCAATGCATTAAAAAACTGAAACATAAAGTCATAACCTCCTTTCATCTGAATATATAGAAAGGGTAATTAATCTGCCTATCTTTGAATCATTTAGGGAGATTACAACTTCTCTTTGTAATAAATTAACCTACTTCCTTTAGTAATGCATTAACCTACCTTCATCTGAGTCAGATGACTTCTTCTTGTGTTTCTTTTTCTTCTTTTTCTTGTCTTTACCAACTTTCCCTTCCTTCTTTCCAGTCTGCAGTTTATTTAATTTTCTACAAAAAAAAAAAAAGAATATACATTTTAATTGCAGCATTTCTAAATAATACAGTAGCATCAAGTTAAAGATATCTCATTTATCTCAGCCATGATAATTCATAAGTCTTGTTTCACTAATTTTTTTTTTTAATCTAAGAACAGGATCAAGATGAAATTAATATTAAAAGGGTTTCGAAATGAAGAGAGCTAACTCCAAATGAAAACAATTGCAATTTTGGTTAGAAAAGCATTCTTATCTTTTATTAAAACAAAAGGTACTGTAGATCACTAAATTTTGGTGACACCTTATTTTTGTGAGATAGTCATCGACTCTTAATTAGCAAGACATGATTTTCACGAATTGCTGTTATTCCTCTATATGAATAATGATTGAAAGAAATACATTTACATGTATATGTGAGAATGAAATTCTATGAGAACATTGTCTCGCGAAAATAAAGTTCTCACGAATAAAAAGTGATTTACAGAATATAAAGGACAGATTGTGATTTCTTAACCAGAACCTAAATAAAAAAAACTAAAATAAAGAAAATATTTCACTTATTTCTAACCAAGTGAAGAATTAAATTATTCATAGGTTTAAAATGTAAATAAATAAGGAACAACTGCCTGTTTTTGGGGGGGTCAACATGATGTTTGATTATGTCATAACTCCAATTTATATCTTTGGAATTTACAGGTATATACATGTATGCAAAGTACT